>NC_044192.1:22879136-23144136 GCF_900880675.1 Sparus aurata
GAGAGAAATGCACACATCCAGTTGGATATAAAGCTTGCTCACATCTGAATCTGCTACTGTGTTTGTCTTTTTCTTAAAAGAGATTCACGGCCTTAATATGTGTGTGCTTTTTGAAAACATGAAGGAGATGAGGTCACAGCATTTTTGCATGAATACTTCTCTGGTGTCAGTAATCTGTGCCATGACCGTCTAGTCAGATCTGAGTCATTTGGGCAAATGTCCACTGCAACTAGGTGGGAGCGTAGGACCCAGCGGCACACGGCGATGTGAGGGTGGAAAAACAGAGAGAGGGAGAGGGACGTGGTGGGAAGGAAGGCGAACCGGAGGGGTGAAGCATCAGGTTACAGTGTGCATTCCGCCCAGACGCCATGTCGCCCAAACAGAGGAACACCAGCCTCCCTCACTGGCTAAATTCACCAGACAAGGGCAGGTCTATTATACTGTAGAGCTGATGCACCTTCTTATAAAGCTGCATTCCATTAGTCTTCACATGTTACTTAACACGTTCACTGCTTTAAAGGTGAATATCATACCCTGAATGCTCTAGGAAACTGACTGCGTCAGTGCATTAATTGATTCTCCTCTTTGATTGTCCTTTGTTATTTTTTATAATGACAAGTGACGTAACAGGTCACGACACTGGCTTATGTTTCATACACTCTATATGTGGATTAAACAAACAGAGTCCCTTTGAAAGTGAATATTTCTATTTGTGAGTCAGACATGGCTACTGACAGCACCTTAAAGCTGTATTTGAACCAAAAATACCCAATGGCGGAGCTGTATTTAGTCGAGAGGTGTGTGTTTGTGCGTGTGTGGTAAAGACGGGCCTGGAACAAATTGTCTTTGGCCCCGGGGTGCTGTCTCCTGTCTGTTCGCAAACAACGCTAAGGAGCAGAGTTACTGTAAAAGGCTCCACCAGCAGACAAAGACAGAAGGGTGGAGGCAGACAGAGTTTTCTGTGACACCTGATTGACACAATTGAATGAAGGACTACGTATTCATGTTTACACCTGCAGTCACGCAGCCTTAGGAAGTGGGATGGGATCGGTATGTTCGTGGCAGGAGCAGATCCCTCCCGTTGCCCGGCAGTCACCCTGTCTGTCATTCATGCCGTTTTCTGTTTGTCTTTGTCCCCGCAGGTATGGCAAGATTGTCTCGACCAAGGCCATCTTGGATAAAACCACCAACAAATGTAAAGGTGGGTTGTGTTGTTGTCCTTCATTGTCATTTTTGGTTTAAACAGAGAAGTTGCAACATTATGGGAAGTACGCTTTTTTGTTTTTTTCTTGCTGAGAGTTAGACAAGAGGATCGATGTCACTCTCATGGTTGTAAACTAAATATGAAGCTACAACTGGGAGATGGCTAGCTTAGCTTGGCTTTAGTTAAGAAATATCAATGTAAAGATCAGAAATTAACATGTTGTATCTTATTTGTTTATTCTGTAGAGGCCAATCTGCTGAGCTAACTATCGCCTGACTGTAGCTTCATATTCAGCCCATAGATAAGATATGAGAGTGCTATTGATTTTCTTATCAAACTCTCAGCAGGGAAGCGCAGCACTTCCCTCATAACAACCCAGCCGTTGTAATACGCCTGCGTGTGTTTTTACAGGGTATGGCTTTGTGGACTTCGACAGTCCAGCAGCAGCACAGAAAGCTGTCACGGCCCTGAAGTCCAGTGGGGTCCAGGCTCAGATGGCCAAAGTAAGAAAAATCAGCCAGCTCTTGTTCATCTCCGTTGTACAACCACCAGTCACCAGCTAGGTTGAGCTCGTCTTGTTCCCCCTATGATCTAGTCCCATCGTTTTTCTTGATCTCCAAAGAGCCACCTGCTAAACTTTTACCACGAACAGTCCTACACACACACAAACACACACATTCACCCTCTCTGTCATGTAAAAGGTAAACTGATTGGCAGCAAGTGTCCTGTTGGCAAAGGTTCAAGATAAACACTGGTTTATAGGGAGGCGTTCGTCTGTTAGACTTCATTGGCTGAACCTGTGCCAGCAATGGACAGATGCAAGAGGCATAACTGCTCAAGCAGAATTACTCATCACCTTTCCTTTCATCGTCTTTGTCTCCTCTTTCGTCGTCTCCCTCCTCATCACCTTCTCTCTCTCTTCCCCCTCACGCCCTCGTCTCTGTGCTTGTGTATGTTGCTAACCTGCTCCTGTTGTAGCGCTTGTTCTGAGCTCTTTGTCCAAGTGTCTGCAGTCAAAGCAACTCTTGTCGGCCCATTAAGCTGATCCCTCCGGCTCTCAGGCTCCCCATTGAGGGAGCCCAGGGGAGGGTGCCACTACACCCACTGTCAATGGGGCAGGCACAATGGTCTGGCATTGTCCATCGTCTGGGCCCAGGCCTGGGGCAGACACCAGTACTTAATACACTCCACCCCAGTGTCCCCCCCCCCCCCCCCCCCCCCCCCCCATCCTGCACCCAAACACCCACTGTGCAATGTAACACCAGGGTCTCCCTCAGCCCAGCCCTGGAAAACTGTAACAGATCTATGCTGCCAGTTGACCCGAACCAGTCCGGTGCAACTAAACCCGGAGTCTAACTTAACTGCACCTCCTCCGTGAGAGTGCCACACAATCCTGTGTATCTCAATACCGGGCAAGTGCAACTGGACACCAAGACTCGACTCACCCAGACAACATGTGCTCAGTCAGAGGTGTTGATAACCACTATAAAACCCTAAATATACACAGCCGCTCCAGAGTCAGTGGGTTACCTCAGGTCAGCAGCAGCAGCAGCCTAAAGTCAGTTTGATATCAAAGACTTGAGGTGCAGTTTCACCTGTTTGCACCTTCACCATGGCTGCTGCAGCGTGTTGTTCACAAACAGAACGAGCCACACCTTGCACTCGCTGTCCTCTGAGTGTACTCAGTCCCTGAACGGGCCGCCCAGGTCCCCAGGCTGTGGGCCTGGAGGAGCCGCATGCGAAAGGGGCAGGGGAACCATGGCAGGGTTAAAAATAGATCCCTTCTTACTTCCCAGCACCTCCCTGCTCAACTCAGACGTCAGCTCGCACGCGCTGCTCACCACACGGGCAGGCAAATCCAGCAGACACGAAGAGACACACCTCAACAGACATGGCTCACCTAGGGCCTGACACACACGTGCACACACACACACACACAAACACACAAAAATTCACTGTGACGCCTCAGCAAATCCCATTCACATGTGTCTGGGCTGGGTCCAGCAGCATTTTCATATCTACGACAGGCTGAATATTTGTTTGAATATGAAATGGGATCTTGTGCGTGTTTGCACGGGTGAAAGGTAAATAAAAGTACAAAAACTTTTTTTTTTTTTACTGCATTCATCTGGTCTGCACTGTGCCACCGTGTTACATAATGGTTGCACCCAGAATGACGGCAATCACAGAAAATAGGTTAGCTCTTTGCCAGGTGGCTCACGACTGAGCACAGAGGCTACTCATAATCTTAATTTGAGATAGCCATTGACACACTTTGATAACATAAACAAACACCATCAATCTTTATTATTGAATCAATAAACTCATTGACTGCTAGCATCTAGATCCTGGCTGTCCCCTGTGTTAAAGGGGTCAGACTAGTGCAAATGACAAACCACAAAGATTGCTTGGCGTGCGTCTTACAGTTTATTTCATGCAACACTGACAAAACTGAATTGGTTATACCATGATATAATATCAACGTTGCCTCTTCCTGGTTTTAAAAGGCTGCATCCCAATAAAGGGAAGTACTTTTCTGACTGTTCTACTTGTTTCAATACTTATTTGATTTTGTCAAGATGTGTATCGTGTATCACAAAATAGCTGAAAAATATTGTGATATCATTTTAAGGCCCAGTTCTAACAGTTAGTAATAAGTGTTTGGAAGAGGGGACATGAGATAGAATACATTTTAATGGAAGCGAAGAGGTTGTTAATCAGCAGGCGCTCGTTCATCCTCGCTTCCCTCTTTGCTCTTTTTCTTTCTGTCCTTTCATTACACAAATTACTCAAGACTCCCACTACTTCCTATCTTGTCAGTACAAAATATCAGCCTTTTAAGCTCGACTCATTTCTCCCTCCCTCCCTCCGTTCTATCCTCTTCCTTGACTCTCTTGTTTTCCCTTCCCCTCTTTTTAGCCCTGCCTCTTTCCTCCCGGTTGCCAGGCTCCTGTTGCTCTCTGTACTCTTTAACTTCATGCCTGGCTTCCTGTCTGCTTCTGCACACTCACACAAGGTTTCATTTTCAAGCTAGTACTGCAAAATAAGTATGTGAATAAACTCTCCTCTTTCAATGACTCGCAGCTATTAAGATGTCTTAATAAGACCACATTCCTCCAGAACGTGTGACTTAGTCTTTGGAGACAAATTCATATTTGTGTGTGTCAGTGTGTGTGTTTGTGCATATGGACTTTTTAAAAGCAGACAACCTCAGTTGAGACTATGACACATGCACCGCATGGGTGACAGATTATTCAGGGGTTCGGTGTTTTCGTCGGGCACTAATTGCTAAAAAACACTGAATTCATATTGGGTCCTATTGCAATAAGATGCTTGACATGGTGCGTGGATATGATGAAGAATTAATGTGCCGAGAGTGATGGCAGGTGTTGATGGAAAGACTGCCTACACAAGGGGTTTCTGATGTGCGAAAAAGATCCTGAAAGTGACAAGAACATTTCCCATTTGCATTTGCAAACATGTTTGAAAGTGATGAAAATAAATCTTGTGACTTTTATTTATTTAACATTTAAGATGAAGTACTTACAGTGGGATATCTGAAAGCTGTGTAGAAGTATCCAAGAATGTGTGCAAAAGTTTCAGATGTGTGCAGCTTTCGCACCAACACACCTTGGTATTGCAATTAGGGATGCAGCATATTGGATTTTTGTCAATATCTGATATTTTCCAACTCATTTTGGCCTATTGACTATGCAAACATCAATATATCCACATATTGTTTTTACCACCTAGTCACAGAGAACATCAAGTCTCTGTAAGCAGTGGAATTAACATATTACTATGCGCATTCTTATTGGAATGACCCTCTGGCATATGTATCCAAACAATACTTTTTCAAAATGTACAAATCCACTGGGCAAAACAAGAAAATGACTTTAACTGATGCTGATATTTAATTTTAAAGGGGCTCTGTGGAAATTCTGTGTTGTACCTGAAGTTGGTTTTTACTTCTTTGGTAATGTTAGCTACTGTTGCTCTCTGTTAGTGGAGTGTTGAGAGGCACTGAGATGAGGCACTTGTGAACGTGCATAAAGTCACATCCTTCGGACTGTTGCGGAAAAAACCAAACCTGACCCATTCACAAAGAAATCCACAGTCCAGCAGCATTAACAACTTAAGCAAACCATCCCACAGTCTTTTACAGGCGACAGAGAGAGCTGGGGAAAGTCTCATTTTTCACTTCACATTACAACCTGCTCGCATATGGCTTAAAAGAAAGTGATTTAAAGCTTCTATTGGTCGATACTGCCGATATTGTGTATCCCTAGTTGCAATAAAACAAAAATGTATATGAATTGATTTTCATATCTGTTTACTCCACAGCAACAAGAACAGGACCCCACCAACCTCTACATCTCCAACCTGCCAGTATCTATGGATGAGCAGGAGCTTGAGAGCATGCTCAAGTCCTTTGGCCAGGTCATTTCCACACGTATCCTCCGAGATGCTAACGGGACCAGCCGCGGGGTGGGATTCGCCAGGTCAGACTGCAGCATCCCGACATGATGAGATGATGATTTGAGCACAATTTGTGTTTGAAATAAAAAGCAGTTATGGCTTCAAATGAAACTTGACTTTGACTGCATTTCAGGATGGAGTCCACAGAGAAGTGCGAGGCCATAATTCAGCATTTCAATGGCAAATTCATCAAGACTCCACCGGGAGTGCCTGGTGTGTGGAATGTTTTGTGTCATAAGAACCTGATATTGTTGTTGCCGGAGCTTCCCACTTTGGTCACTGAATTCACTCTCCTGTCTGATGTGTTGCTTCTTCTTCAGTGCCCACAGAGCCCTTATTATGTAAGTTTGCAGACGGAGGTCAGAAGAAGAGGCAGAACCAGGGGAAGTACCTTCAGAATGGAAGGCCCTGGGCTAGAGACGGAGACGCGGTGAGTTGACTCCTTTCAACTCAACATTCCTTCTATGAACTTCCTGTACTCGTATGTTACGATTCTGGCTGGAAAGCAAAGCTAGAGAATGTTAGAAAGTTTGGAATTTGTTCATTGTGTGCAAGCTGACTGTTTTAACACAGACTGCATCGGTGTCTGCATGACCTCACTGGTTCTGAATCCTGTGTATTGTTTTCCCAGGGAGGAATGACGCTTGCGTATGACCCCACAGCCTTACAAAATGGGTGAGTGGTATGCAGGAACTGACTGAAAACAGTCCCAACCCTTCAGGAAAATAAGCAAAGTGCTCAAAATCTAGTGCTGTGCTGCCCTCTGCTGGGCATCGAAGGAACACAGAAATGATGTTGACATAGCTGGAGACATACCGCAGATTGTTGACACGGTGTGTCTGTCTTCATGTTTACTTTCCCGCTTTGCTCTTGTCTGCTCTCCAGCTTCTACTCCTCACCCTACAGTCTGGCTCCAAACCGGATGATCGCCCAGACTTCTCTCTCACCCTACATGCATTCACCCGTCTCATCCTACCAGGTGGGATTGTATTTATGACTCACATGAATATACTTTAGGGCCGTACTGATTTGCCATCGGCCTCAATGTCAGTACTTTATTTTTCAATTTTATGACGTGTTTCCTGATCTATAGGTACACAGCCCGTCCTGGATGCACCATCAGTCATACCTCATGCAGCCAGCTGTGAGTATCCACCACCGTCTCCTCCCCTCATATAACACTCGGCCACTTAATGTGCTTTGGCTTGAATTTGGTAGCTATCTGTCAGCAACAATGTATTGCAAATGTTTTATTGTGGGATGAACTCTGGCCAAATGTCGATCAGATGTTAATCAGCATCATGGCCTATAGCTTAAATGTAGTTTGTGACGGATTTGTGTATGTTTGACTAACCCTCGCCCATTAACAGTGATGCTCTGTTAATAATATGGTGATAAAACAATGTGCTCTGATAATCACGTGATTAGAATCAGGTTTGTTGAGAGAGAATGTGATTTTGGCTGCAGTGTTTCTCAGCTATAGTTTCAGGAACTGAAAATCTGTAAACACATTAGAGACTCACACTTTGGAATGTGTGTGTGTTTCTGTGTATTCACAGGGTACAGTTCTTACCCCAACTATGGATCACGCCATGTCCATCCAGCCAACGTCCATGATGGGACCTCTCACCCAGCAGCTAAGCCATCTGTCCCTGGGCAGCACGGGCACAGTCAGTACCAATCACGCTCGCACAACACTTTCTTCTCAGACACATACACACACACAGAAGATGATTCAGGCAAAAAAAAAGTCCTGGTAGCTAACTGTCCTGAGATTCACAAGGTCAACTGTTCATGTCAGATACTACACACCCTCTGTGTTTCCTCTCTGCCTTCCCTACAGTATATTCCGGCCAACTCAACTATGCAGGGGACCTACATCCCCCAGTACACCCCAGTGCCTCCCTCCAGTGTCCAAGAGGTATGAAGCTAGCCTCAACCTCAGCTGCTTGCATTCAATATTGCCATGAAGTGGATGACTAATGATTAAAGCTCTCGCAGGGACGTATTTACTAAAAACTGGGTCATATTCATATGCACTTTAAGGAGTAGAAGAGTTAATGCACAAAAGAAGGGGAGATGATAATTCAAAGTGACTGAGCTGGACAGTGTCCGTGTGCCCTGAAGGTGTGTGTATGTGTGTGTGTAGTGTTGTACGACAGGTAGAAGCAAGCCAGTTGGCTCTGATTACTTCAGTTCTTTTCTATAATTACAAAAAAAAAAAAGTATCTCAGCTTTCATGGTAGTTCAGGCTGTATTGATTCATGTGCTAATTTAGAAACAGAAACACAGGAGGAGAAGCAGAAACCTGATAGGACTGACAGACTCTCTGTGAGTTCTCTGGGTGTCAGTGCATCTTTAGTCGTTACGTCACGGAAATTCCTTGAGGTTTTGAGGTTTTAGCTGTTCTAATCTAAAAGTTCGGTTAATACAGTTTTCAGTAAAAATGTCCAATATCTGCAGCAACCGCATGAGAGCCGTGCTTCAGAGCTGAAAGATATGAAATGTTAATCAAATCTTTCTCACTGGCACAGTTAAATCCTGATAAGCTGATGAAGCCGAGTTGGGTTGCAGTAGCAGTCTACTTTTTTTTAATTCTTGAATCATTTGAATTTGCTTGTAACTTTGCTGTAATATGAGGCATGATAGTGCTCTAAAAAAACACTCAAACGATGTAAAAAAAGTTTTTCACTGCAAACATTTACGTTGTGGTTTAGTGTCTTCCTCACTGTCTCATTGAATAATTAAAAGCAGCAATTTATTTCTTAATAAATGTAATTACATATGCTACTTATATTTCACCGTGTAATCTTCTCAGCACAGTAAGCTGTTGAAACACACAGTATGGGTCTACAATAGCTCCTCTATTATTCAAACTTCAGGGGCTTTTGCTGAGAGTCACAACAACCTTATGAAGGCTTCTGGCACACACTCCACATTTTTGAAACACATTCTCGCAAAGCGCTCTGGGGGTGGGGGGGTGGGGGGGCTGCATCTGAGCCTGCGGGGAGTCTTGAATCATTTACTGGAAGGTGGAGCTCAGTGACAGCGGTGGGAGCCTGCAGGATGAGCAAGACAGCGAATGAGAAAAAAAGAATCAAGTTTATGAATGGGGAGAGGCACAGTTGTCAGGCGGGAACCCAGGCTGTGTTTGGATAGATAAGATCAAGTGGGAGGTCCGAGAGGAGAGGGAGAAGTAGAGAGAAGGGCGTGGAGGTAGAGTTAAACTTCAGCCACTCTTCAAAGGGTCATTCCGACATTTCTAAGAACTGGTCCCCTTGTTTTTTTGTTGTTGTCATTTTGCATAGCATGGTATTTAAATGACAAACAGGTCAGGGTGGGCTATCTGGCCAAAAAACAATATCACAATCTATTCAATCGTGACATAAATTGCAATTTCTTTTCTCAATATTGAAATGCCTCGTAGACTAGAGCCAGACTTGCAAAAGCCTATTAATTTCCCCATTTGCATAATATAAACAAAACATCGGTTAAGAGATAGTTGATGAGATAGTTCGGATCTGACCAAACCCTTTAAAAGTTATATGATGGCACGAACAAACTAATCTTTCGAGGTAGCAGCTCCTGTGTTCTGCGAGGTAAAATGACTGTTTCTGTCAGTGGAGTCTGGTAGCTTTGAACAAAGTGGTATAATAGTTGTTTCTTAATTAACCAAAGTGATTTTGCTGTTCAACAAAAAGGTTTGTCTCTGTAGGGATCCTTTCCACAGTGTGGTCAGACAGAAAAACAATCTCAGCTCTCAATCTCAGAAAATGTTGTACCTATTAGTCCTGTACGCACCCATAATAAGGCCCTGGTTTAAATGAACACAGAATTACCATTTCAATTAAAGTGCAAGATAAATGTTGAGCATGCCTCTTAAAAATTAACAGTAAATACGTCCTGTAGTGTGCACTGGCTTTGGGTTAAAAATCTGACCGTTCTTTGCTTCATCCACTCAAAGATACTGATCTTGACTTGGTGGGGAGAGCAGTGGGAAAATACTTCTATTTCTACTTTGTGTTCTTCTTGTCGTTTATAGTCTTTGAACATGTCCTCTTTTTCCAGGAGAACGGGGCTCAACAGCAACAGGTTGCAATGGAGACTCCCGCAGAACACACAAGCTACTCTTACCAACACACCAAGTGAAACTAAGGTAAGACAGAGAGAGTTTCTCAGCCTGGCCATGCTTTACTCAACAAATCAGCATAAACGCTGGTCCATTTAGGACCCGAGGACTCAGACAGATGAGACTTACACTGTTAATGTGACATTCCTGTGCTGTTGTGCTGGAAAATCAAAAGAGTGTAACTTTAAACTAAACCTTTTAATTTGATTAAGTTAAATTAAAAGTTCAGACTTCTAGTTATAGAAGTCTGTTCAGTGCAGACCGGTGCAAATTGGAAAAGCTACAGTTTTTTTCTTTCATGTTCATGCTGACATTACTGCTGCATTAAAACGTGACAACATGGTTGATTGCACATACAGATATACTGCAAACATTAAAGGAGGAGTTGGACAGTTTTACAGTTTGGTTATGCTTAATTGATTTACAGAATTAGATGAGAAGATGCAGTGACTTCCTGAAGTCAATGAGGTCAGACAGCAGAGAGTGGAATTTCCAAAAAATACAAGTGTTTCTCCGATTAAACAAATAAGATTTAGAGGTGCTGCCTTTGGCCGGTGCCATGCTAGCTGTTTCCCCCTGTTTCTATTCTTTTGTGCTAAGCTAACTGACAGAAAGCAAAATAATCTACGAAAATGTCACACTATCTTTTCAGGGGTCGAGCCTGTCATGGCTGCTTTATTGTAAAACACCTTCAATTACCAGTGAGGGATTGCATTCGGAGCAATAGATTGCTGCAAGGACGGTCTAATCTTGTGGGGTAACCTTGAAGTTAGTGTCGCCCAGATCTCCCTGACACAAAACCAAATGGTATTTTTCCACTGGATTTTTAGATTATTGCAGAAAATAGTCTCTGTGACAAACACAAGTTCATGATACTTACACGTGTTTTGTTCAGTAAGATAATCTTTTCCACTTTTTGGAAGCATAAATGCAGACGTCAGAAGTAAAAAAACAACGTTAGGCTATAAACGAACCACACTGAGGTCGCATGACATCAATGCCACCAACACTAAGCTCCCTACAACACTATACTATAACACTTTATTATAAAATGATCAATCTAAAAGGGGCAAAGTCAGAGTAAGAATAATTTGCAACTGAAGTCAGCCTGTCAAGACGCACCAGTGAATGGATGAGTCTCCGTGCTAGATGTGACAACTTCTGCGTTCTCATTGAGCCACTTGTTAGCAACAGCCTTTTTAAATACACCCCAACATTGTGTAATTAATAGGTGGAGTATTTACTGATGTATTTTATGTCATAGAGCAAAACGTGTAAATATCTTAAGCCTGTGGTATCCACAGACCTTCTTTCAGGCATCTAACTGAAAACCCTTTCAAAAGACCTTTCGATACAAGGGGACCAGATGTGCAAAAAATGTGAACTGTTTCCTGGGTGCTAGGAATCAGGATCCCTGCAGCTCAAATAATTGTTCATGCAGAGAAGCTTAAAAACACAATTATTTAGTTCAGTATGTTGACATTGCTGTTACTTCTATTATTACCGATCTAAAGAAACCTGAAACACATAAGCCATTTTCAGATTTAACAATTTTATAGGATGATGTTAACCCTGCATTTGTAGAAAGCAAAATAACCGCTGTGTTCTAATTGCATCTTAACTATGAAGTTGAGCAGGTTCAGTGTGTCATTACTGTGTGTGTGTGTGTGTTCTCCAGCTCCCAGCAGGGTGGGGCCGAGGGCACGAGATGAATCCAACCAAACAGGATTCAGCTGGAGGAGAACTGTGCTCCATACCATCACAAAGCACCCGGACTTGAACATGGATAACAAAAGGAACATGTGTGTGCGTGTTTGTGTGTGTGTGTGTGTGTGTGTGTGTGTGTGTGTGCGCGCGCGTGCGTATGTCTGTATATTTTTGTTTTCTGTTTTTGTTTTTTTTTAAAAAAGGACAACACTCACATTATTGGACTTTCCTGCTCACATCCTCAAGAGTTGATCAACCAAAGGTGGGAATCTTCTTCACAGAAGCTTTGATCTATTTTGATAACTGAAAAAAAGGAAACATAACGAGAAGTTTTAAAAGAAAAAAACAGAAAAAAAAATTATGAGAGGAGGAAAAGACACAGAGCATTATTTTTGTGCACGTAATATAACAAATTCTTATTTTAAAAAAAAAAGATAAAGCATTCTGGACGTTTCAGGGTGATTCAAGGAAGAGTTGAAACACAATGTGTCTTTTATTTTTTTTTTGTAAAATATGCAAACTTTTATTTTTTATTTCCTGATGTCTGTTGTTTGACATTCTACCTGCAGCAGCGTGGGCGACAATTTGTACAGATTAAAAAAAAAAAAAACACACACAAAAAAAATAACACTTGCTGGTCTGATGTGTGGAGTCATTGTAACCGTGGGAGGCAAACCGTTTAAAGCTACTTCTTCTTCCTGTAACTGCTGCAGAGATTTCTATTTCACGCACAGATGATGATGATAACATTGTTTATAGTTTAGTCAAACTCATTCTTGTTTTTAAACTTTAAACCATTATTCCATAGGTGAACAAAAGACAATCAGTTATTTCTATTTATATTTGAATTATAGTTATATTTTTTAGAGTTTTTAGATAATTGAAACATACATTTATAGAAAAAGAAATTATTTAATACTGTAGTCTATAAAGACAAAGTGATTATCTTTATCCCACGTGTAAATGATGAGCTCTGATGCTTGGCTCGTGTAAATTATTAGACTTTTCGTTTCACTTCAAGTCCTGTATTCACCCTCCGAATGATACCTCTTCATGCTAGTAGTCGTCCTGTGTTGCTATAATGTGACTCCACATTACATCCGTGTCCGTGAGAAGTGGTTTTAAGCGGTTTTGTTGTGGCGAACCTTCAGGTATCATTAAAATTCATCCTCCGTCGAAGGAGCGGAAGCAAAATGTGCTTCGGATCTGAGCGGTTAGAGTACTGAGAGTGTACAAAGAACAATGCAGTGACTACATTAAGATATAGTTGAGCAAAAGCAAATCCCTGAGAATAATTTGTCTGACAGGAAGGGGAGCTGTAGGTCTTTGTTTTTGTTTTCGATGCTGCTGCTGTCACCTGAGTTTGATTCTCTGTCAGTGATTTTTTTTTTTTTTTTTCTGTTTGTTTTTTTCTTTCGTCTGTCACTTGAAAACTTTTTGAGCTAATTTGCCTTATTTTTTGATGGATTTATCTTTGAAGTAGTTTTGATTGTAGCTGTAGAGTTTAGCTTTTTATAGTAGAGTAGACGTTAGTCGTTTTTTTTTTTCTCTCTTGATGCTGTTTATCTTGTGCACATCACGTTTTTTTTTCACACAGGTCTCCGTTCCAAACTTCTTTTCGTCGTCTGTCCTCATATTGTGTCGGACCTGTCTGTAGGAAAGCCGTTCAGAACCAAACAATGACTTCATTTAGTGCTGATCCAAAAGACTCATACTGATGCTGCAGCAGAGGCTTCATACACGCGACGAACCGAGTGGAGCTCGCGTCACTACATTCAAAATATGTTGACCTTTAATTTATACACACATCAAAAACTGTAGATATGTAGATAATACAAATCGTGGTTTTACAAAGGACTGCTCACTAGACCATGGAAGTGCCATTAAAGACGATTCTTACAGCCTTTAGTGAGACAGCAAGTCTGAATGAATTTGTGAGTGATCCGAAAAATTCTGCAAAAACCCTTTTTTTAGCGAAGCCTTAATGTCTTCTCTCTGGATGAACTGCCTGAGCTCTCGTAGGATTGACACTAAGTTGTATATACTGCAGAAAAAAATGGCATCGGGCTTGTTTGAGTAGTTAGCTGTAGTCTTCTCGGGGAGCTGCTCCTCGACCATCCATGTTTGAATCCATTGAAAAACACAGTGTGATAACGTCTGTCTCCAGGCTCGCAGTTTGACGATCCTGTTCTAATCTTTTACTTTTCTCACACGTCGACCTTTTTGCTGTGTTTTCCTGTTGTTCGTTTCCTCAACCAAAGATGTTGTAGCCACCCATCTTTTTTTTTTTTAGCTCTCTGTCACAGACGAACTTCCTCTGTTGGCCTTCTGGTTTCCGGTAGACTCAGAAAGAGAAGAGGTCGCAATAATGGTTGGTGACATGCACGCAATATTTCACACTGTGGCCACAGTTTAAAGGTGCAGTATGTAAAAACTGGCCACCTGTCAAATCCAGACACAAGAGACCAGGGGGGCAACATATCACCAGAGTAACTGCTAGCTGCTGCTATCTGTAGCTGCCGTGAGCTAGTTAGCTCGATTAGCTGTTCAAATGGCGGCCCAGACTGGTAGTTCAGACTACCAGGGGAGTGTCACAGGAATGTTGGACATTGTTACATTTTACAGTTACACTGTAAAATCTGACAAATGACTTTACTTTAACAAAAACGAGTAAACCGGTACCCCTAAAACAAACTGGTAAAGTTGACTAACAGTTTTAAGTTGTTAAAATTTTACCAATTCACTTGGTAATTCTGAGGCAACTGGTTTCATGACCTTTTTTAAAGCAAGATCAACTTTTACGATTTGCAGTCTAGCCCGTCAGCAATCTAACTGCATTACATGCACTGTAAATTTTACAAAGTTGAGTTTACTTTAAAGATGTCAGGAAACCGATTACGTCAGAATTACCAAGTGTAGTAGACTATTACCCTGAAGTTGTTCGAGCTACATACTTTTAACAACTGTAGCGTAGACACAGAAAGTCAAAACTAGTTATTTCTTCACATTCTGTTGATAAATTTCAACTATGATGCTCGCATATTGCTCGTACTTTAAGGTTCTGTGAGAACATTTTGGGCACCACTGTATCCGTCATCAGTGCGCGGATCAAAGTGAACAGCTGCCAAAACGGTCTGGTTTTGATTACGTGTTTTAATTCAAATGAGTTTCCCTCAGTGAACATCATGGAGTGTTTGAGCGCTGACACCCAGGAGAAACACAGAACCTTAATGATAGTCGGCGTTTTCAGACACGAGAGCTAGTTCTGTAAATAGTCTTTTTTTTTCTCCTTCCACTTCCTCTTTACACATTTTGTTCGCTTCTTCTTGTGTGTTTTGTCGTTTTTGGATTTTTTTTATGAATTATAACCTGTCCAGATAACACAGTGACTACCAAGTTTTCAGATTCAGTGCACCATGAAGGAAAATGTCATGGATATTGTTTATATGTTCAGAGAAATGATATTCCATGTATTAGCCATCACTTTTAATACATAAACCGGGATTTTGGAACTATGAAATGACCACCTGTTACGATGCAGTGTTGATTTATTTTATTTGTCTGCTCATCAGCAGAGATAAAATGACAGGAAACACACGACGCTCCAAAATTATTCAGCATCATGAAAATGGTTGAAAATTATAGAACCTTAAGTTACATTCAAATTTTATGAAACAAAAGAGGTGTGCCCAAAAGACGGTGCACAATATTTGATGGAGAGAAAAAAAGATCTCCTTGCACTTATTATTTTCAGTCGACACCAATTTGAAAATGCTCTTTTTGAACATCCTGATGTAGATTCAATGGCTTATTTCATAGCTTCAAAATGTTTTGCTGCTAAAACAGGATTTCCAAACAGGTGGTTAGATGTTGCCCGGTCTGGATTTTCAAAATGTCTTCTTGAATATCTTAATTTGGTTGATACAGAGTACCCCTCATATGTTTGATTTTCAATAATGACTTCCTCATTCTAATATAAAGACTTAGTTTGCTATTTTTTTTGGTTATTGGATAGTTTAAATAGTTCTATTTTACTTTATTAAAACTCATATTTCTGAACATATTTTGAAATAACAAAGACATGTCCTGTTGCTCCACACTGTATAAACCAATTCACACTCACACTTTGAAAATCCAGCGGGCTCGTCTCATTCCCTGTTTGTGAACAGTTTTATTATTTATACAAGAACTCATTTTGTACAGTTTTGTTAGAGGAAAGAGGTTTTGATATTTGGTTATTTTTCAAAGCCACTTGGCTACTTTTGTCTTCCTGTGCCAGAGTTGCTAAATTGTCTGTAACTTGTGTTTTTTTTATTGATTGAAATGAGACTTTCCTTCTTTCTTGGTTTTCTCTTTGAATTTGAAAATGTCAATTTTTCTTTTTTTTAATAAAAGCCTTGTTTCAATTATCGAGTGAACTGTGTTTTTTTTTATTATTATTACTGTCTTAAGGTGACTATTGACAGCAGATGGGTCATTTCATCCTGCTGCTGTTGCTGCAGTTGTATTGATAATTGCTGTACTGGTGGATGTCGTCGCAAGTTGCCTCCATTTTGCTGAAGTAAAAGCTTCATATCCCCCTGACTTTTCAAAGCCCTGAAGAAAAGACTTCAAATAAATTATACCATTTATCTTTTACATCTTTTTATTTACAGTCAATCTTCAGTCTCTCCTTACAAGACAAAGTGGTACCAGACAGAACATTTCCATATTTATCTGCCATAACCATTTATAAATGTTACATTTATAGTTAATTAAACTTAGATAAAATGTTATTTCACATTTAAACAATGGAATGCTTTAAATGCCAATTGTTCAGTAGCAAGTAATGTTTATAATAATTTGTAAATGGTTTATAAATACTGTGTAGTTCAACTTTAATCATTACTTAGACCTTGACCGTTATAAGGTTGCAACTAATGTTTGTAAACCTTTGATTAATAAATGGTTTATAAAGCATGTATTTGTTTATGAACACTGAAATAACTATTAACTTTAGTTTAATTAACTATAAATTTACCATTTATGAATTGAGGTTATTATGAAATATATCTGATTTAATCAAAAGAAAAAACAAAAGTCAATTATAAATATATTTACATGTATGTATGTATATACTGTATACTATGGGTTTACTGATTATCAGATCTGACACTTTTCACTGCATTTTTCTGATTGTCAGAATCACTTCTAATGATTTAAAATGTATGTTTGGCTCTGGTGCAGCATGAATCTGCAAAGTAAGAAAAATTAAGATATTGTGAGTTAAAAGTAAAATACAAGTAGCAGAAAATTTAAATACTCATGTAAAGTACCTCAAATAATTTTACTTAAATATAGTACTTGAGTGAGTATATTACATGGTATATTACACTCTCCCATCTTATGATGCACAACAATATCTACCCTTCCCTGCACTCATGTCTCTGCATGTTGACATTTTGTAGCCAGCCATTTTTTTATTCACAACCTAACTCATCAGGCTATTTTCTTTTGAAATTGAAATGTCTACCACAACATGGCCAGGAGTGGTAGTCGGAAGCTTTTCTACTGAATCAGTGATGCAATATTTCCATCAAGAGCTTTCCATATCATGAAAAGAGAGAGAGCCCACTGCACAGCACGTCCATTCATCAGCGTCAACGATAGCTGTAAGTTGACTTTTAAACTGGAAATCTGCAGCTGCCTGGAATAGACTGATCCAGTCCCAGAACAACAGAGTGAAAGCTGAGAAGTTTACTTTTCTTCTTCTTGAGCCCAGAGTCCCAAAAAACGTCACAGTGAAAGAGTCTAATGGGAATTTTGAAGTCACCTGGAGGACAGTCATGGAGCACAAGCCCAGACGGCTTGACTGATATAACTGAGACCATTTGTCCTGGAGATGTAGACGTGGATACCTGGTCAGAGCTTGGAGCCAATACATCATATTCGGCCAGTGTGAAAAGATACACAAACGGGAGCGGCCGCTTTAGTGACAGTAGTGAAGAGGTGGAATTCACAATGCGTTTGTGTCATCTTTACAGTCCTTTTGTCATTGTATATGCCTTAGGCTGTATATTTCTTTGTTGTTCTTTGCTGAAAAAGATTCATTCAGATTCTTAAAGGAAAAGTGGAGGATGCCTGTTGTATAAGACTTTGAGCATATGAGGAGTGTGTGAGATATGTGTTTGACACATTATTTAAAAGTAGAGGCCCACTGAAACTTCTAAATCAACTTAGTGAATTAACTAATTATTTTCACTTCATCTACTCTGTAAACTTGACTATAAAACTATAAACAGTTATCAAAACACTGCTTTAAAATTGAAGAACGTAATTTGTTAGGATGCTTTTTCTATTTTACAATATTGATGAGGCAATAATACAAACTCAAAAATATGAATGTTTCCATAACTGAATTAACAAGTTGTTCTCAGAGGAAAATATGGTCCAGAACACTGTTTGAAGCTACAAAAGGTGGCAGGGTCCGCCACACACAAACAAAGTAAAACAGAATTCAACTGTGTTGTCCTTTAAGGTCAGCTTGTTTATTCAGTTTAATCTGTCATGAAAACAAGGAGAGTTTTTTATTTAGTTCATTTAGTCATAAAAAAAAGAAGTCAATGAAGATTTTTCTCTTCTGATTAAAATGTATTTGTAAACTACATAGTGCACCTTTAACTTCACGATTATGTTATAAATGGATTAATAATCATTGCTGTGATGCTGAGTCACTTCTTAGCGATGCACACGTCATCATCATCATCATCATCATCATCATAATAACAATAATAATAATAATAATAATTCCACATGACAAATACATAACTTTTAATGTGTCGGTTTTATTTGAATAATGTCAGAATCAAATGGACATGGCTGGTTGTCTTTGAAAAAATGTTAACATGCTACTTGTTATATTTACTACATAGTTTACATTAACATTTCTAATAATAATAATAATCTATCACATCCCAAAGGCCACATTAAAGTTACAATAGAAATTGCAACTGATCTCTAAGTGCTAAAGTGTGTGATTAAAGTAGGTTATGTATTCTTTCCCTCTGTGTTTGGTGAAGACTTGACGGTGGCCGAAATCCTCTGGTTCAGGCTCCACTCAGACAGTAATCCACCACCCAAACAACATCCCTGCTCCAACTGAGCTCCTAGTATGTAAAACACCTCACACACTTACAGCAGAACATTTTACTTGTTTATGACAATGTGCTTTAAAAACAAGTATAAAACAAACTGCATCTACTTTACATAGCTTGTGAAACAATGAATTATTAAAGCTGACCTTGAAAAGTGCTGACTTCTCTTTTTGGCTCAATAAGAGATAAGAGATAAGGAAACTGAACTTTGCCTTTTTTTTTCCAAATGACTCTTTAAACACACGCTGTTAGATGGTGAGGTCACAGTAGTATGAAAGCCCTGAGCCCTTTTTTTGGTGATCCAGTCTGATCTGAATTGTTTCCTTCTTTTGTTCATGACTCTAGAACTGGTGAAAAATGGTTTTGGTGGGATAATCTTTTTATGTTCTTTTCTTCTTCCTTTTTTTTTTGGTCATCTGTGTAGCAGGTGGAATAAAAGTTTTACGGGTGAAAAAAATGAAACTGTGCAAACAGGTAAAAAAGCTACTTGTTTTTCGTCTCTGAAAATGGATGAAAAAAAAGTTTTTGGCAGGTGTAAGTTGTTTTTGGTCAGGATCGTTTGTCAAAGTGTTTGTTTTTCCACTCGATTCAGCCACAATCGAGGCTGAAGTGCATCTCTACTTCATATTCTAAAGAGGATTAAAAACGTGTTTTCTTCAAGATAAATATTAATTTCTCCATGCACTCTAGACACAATGTACATACTTTGAGTGCTAGTAAGTTATGTAACATTACTGCCATGTTTCTTTTGGCTATAAATATATTTTCAATGGCGATGTCGCTATCTGTAGAGTACATCCTGCCTGGTTGGTACTACACGTGTTCATGAGGGTCGTAACTTCGAGCTGAGTTTGTCAGGAGTACAAACAGTGTCGCTATTCGTTGGGGAGAAGTAGTTCTTTAATCCCGGCCTCCTCCCATGATCTGTAGCAGGAAGCTGAACAGGTAGATGATGTCCAGGTAGAGGCTCAGGGTGGCAAAAACATATTCCTCTGGACTTATACTGTAGCGCTTGTTCCCTAACAGCAACTGAGTGTCAAATGCCAAGAACTGGGTCGGAAAGAGAGACATGAGGAGAAACCAAGGAGAGCACATGAGAAAAAAAAAAAAAAAAACTTCAGTTTAGAAATAGTGATGTTTCTCAAATGTTTGATTCTCACCAGAGTAAAGAGGATAGATGCTCCCACGGCATAGAGAGCATGTAACCAGGGGACCTGTGGTGTGAGGGAAAAAACCGCATTACAAAACACAGCTAAGAAGGATAGCAGCATGCTAATTGAAGAAAGACAGCGCAGGGCTTTGCTCGATTATCTGTGAGGCTAATCCCCTCTCACGCACCCAAATATACAGCCGACAGCACCTGAGGCTTTAACCTGCAACTGTTGTTTAACTCATCATTAATCTCAGCTATTTTGGACTCTTCCTAGTAAAGGTGGGTTCGCGCAGATGGCTGGGGTTGAACTTACATATCCGAAAGGGACAACGATGGAGAGAGTGATGGCACAGAGAAGCATGACCATGCACAGAGAAAACAGGACGCCCTGACAGGATGTGACGTCAATCTGCAACAGGAGGGGAAGACGTTCGATCAAATTAATTAAACCAAATGTGTATGTTTAATTTGGTGGTTTGAAAGTGGATGAGGCGGCTCATCTCACCTTGCTCTGGAAGCTGAAGATGGTGACAGAAAGACACACCAGAGCTGTGATTCCCAGGCACAGAACCACTGATTTGGTGTTGTAAAAGCTGGAGTGAAGAGAAGGCAGTCTTTCACTCCTAATGCTCAGATTACTTGAAATCAGTGTGTCAACCAGAATGACTGCACTACAATGTATATTTACCTCGACACAAATCCCATCATGAAGGCCATGCTCAAAGTCTGAGGGGAAAAGTAGAGAAATGTTACCACAGTTAGGCTCGATTGTGTGAGGGCATGTTGTATTGTACTGTATTGTGCTGTTGTCATGGTGAAGAGTACTCACAAAGAGGACCAACAAAATGATGTTCCAAGGAAACTGCCTCCTGGTGACGTTTAAAAAAAGGGAAGAAATTCCACTTCATCAACAAATTTATATCTACACAGCACCATGAATGTGATTTAAAAGAGACATGTGAATATTCAGGTTCCTGCCCTGTTACTGTCCAGTGTTGCACTAATGTCTTCCTCCTCTGCCTGAAACACTCTGTTTTAGCTCCTGTCTCTTTAAGGCCCTCCCTCCTGAATGCCCAGTCTGCTCTGATTGGTCAGCTCACACATGCCTGACCCAACACCGCTAACAACAACTGAACAGCTCTGCTAAATCATTTCTTAGGTGCCAAACTAGCCATTAGGCATAAGTTATGCAAATGTGTGACTGAATTAAAGGCGGGACTATTGGCAAGGTGTTTCAGGAGCAGAGTTTTCTGCGGGAGAGAGGAGCTTCTATTGGTTGCGGTCTTTGACCTTTTTGACTTTTAAGAACTTGGGGGACGGGCTTGAATGATTAATTGCGTTGAGTGTAAAGAAGGGTTACCTCAGGTCTCCACAGCAGGACAGCGCGATGTAGGTGGCAAAGAACATGAGGCTGTCAAAAACAGAAGAAGAGGAAAATGATGAGACAAAACTTAATGAATAACAGAAAAAGGTGACTCTGTAATGTGAGTTATGATGTGTTTCCACTTACTAAGATGCCATGTACAGGCCTGGATGAGTCTGAATAAAAAACCTCACAGGTGCACTGTGGAGACAGAAATGAAATGGATTTAATTCATGCTTTAATCTGAGTGGTTACGGAGTGATGCAGACAAGCACAAGAGCATTTACCAAAATGAAAAGAGGGCCACAATGCCGACTGTCACGAGCAGCTGAACCATGAGGATGGCGTAAACCTGTGGGAGGACACACACTGCGTCAGAGCTAAATGGTCTCAGGATGTTTTTGTAAGGGTGTCACTTGTTTCTCATTTCACATGCGTACCTTCCTGATGAAGGTCTGCCTGATGGTCTTGTCGTCCCAGGCGAACTGGGCCTCCATGTCACCATAGCCTGCGGAAAGAGGAGACAGGAGGACAACGTTTACACCTGAACTAAGTGCAGTATTATTAAGATTGATCATTAGGATTAGAATTTGCAAAGAAGCATCATAAAAAAATTGTCTATATGATGTCAGTCGTATTCGTTTTCATCTGGTGCTCTGAATCAAATAGGCATATAGTGTTTGCTATAAGGGAATATGTCAAACCACAAGGAGACACTTTCTTACTTGCAGTCGCCTCCTGATAAGTGGGGGGCTCGTTGTCATCGGTCACCTGCTGGGATTGCATATTTGGTTAGTTGGGTCATTGCAAGGTGTAATCAGCTGCATTCAAAGCAAAGTGTCAGGGTGTCTTTCGGTAGAAACATATTTACTCCCACACACATTAACCAGCACTGTCTTAATTTTATGTTCACCTGTTCTTTAGCTGTGCAGAGTCAATGACATGTTCGATTTTAATGTTAAAGCTGCCTGCAGACCGAGGTTGTAATGTTTAACTGAACCTAAACTAATAAATGGACTTTAAAAAAAAAAACACAGAGACAAACTGTAACGAATGAAATACATATATAGGCGAAATGTCTTTAGTTTAAAGATCCGCTTTGTAAGACTGTTGATTTTTGGGTGTCATTACCAACTCGTTAAATATTGATGCTTTGAGATGATGACCTACAAGCCCAAACCGTTGCGAAAAGAGACTCAAAAATCAACTTTCCCACCCAAGTAAATCTTTCAGTTCATTCAAAAAGGCATTGAAACCGGGATGTCAACAGGGCTGTGTGTCAGCTGCTTTCAGGAAGAGCTGTGTTCAAATAATAACTAAACTGAAACAAGTTAACACACGCTGGAATCTTACTGAAATTTTAAAAAAGAAAAGAAATTCAAACAAAATACGAATCACAAACTAATGAAAATTACAAAACTATAATGACGACAATGCCGCAGACAGCATCCCATAACAAAACTGTCTACAGAACAGCCTCCATGTTTGATTAGTTCAAAGGATTAGGGTGAATGTGACGAGCCTCCATCTTTTTATAACCAGTACAGATAAAACTGTTGTTGGAGCACGCAGGAAAATGATGTTCATTAGTGAGCTCGGTCACACACATGAAAAAAACATCAAGTCTTTTAATATGATGTCACAATTTAGTTGATGAATGTGTCTTCCACCATGTTGTGATAAACAGAGATCAGAGACAGTCATAACTCTACAATCCTAACTCAATTGCATAACCTTTTTGGAGAATATAGGTATCTATTACAGTTTCTAAAACAAACGAGTTCATTAAATCACATTGAAATGTCATGATTCTTTATGGACCAATCACAATATGATACAGTACTCCATCTGTGTTGCAACTATAAGGCAGGAAAGTAAAAGGCATACCTTTCCCTTCTTCATGATTTCCCCCTTTTTTGCTCCTCTGTGTTGCTGATGAGGTGGTGGACTACTCTGAAGTCACAGTTAAAATATGTACACTTGTAAGCACTCCTTCCAATATATAAGAATCCAGAAATAAATCCAAAATATGACAAATCTGATCTCCTCTTCCTCTTGTTTTGTTGAGGTTCGTCTGGTCCAAAACACTGTGAGTGAACGTTGCTTGTAGACTAGTTGTTTGCTCTGAATTTGTCTCTAGTGTGCGGATTACACCGAAGCTTTATAGGCCTCCATGTGGTTAATCTCTCTCTAACCCTGATCCCGCGCCACCCCTATCCCCGGCCTGATGAGGCCGCTCCAGCAAGGTCCAGGTCTTCCCAAAGCACGGAGACCAGGCCTGACTGTACCACTGCTGCTGCTGAACAGGGGTGTCATTTATGTCTCCCTTTGCTGGCACAGACCCCTCATCAGTGTTCCAGGACAGTTAATCATCCTGGAGTTTACCAGAAAGACTCAAAGGACTTATATGTCTGAATTACATATGCATTACATAACTATTTTGTTCCACTTTTGGAGTGGGCCTATTCAAACTGTATACAAATATTAGATTAAAACAAAACAAACAAAGCACTGCACACCTGAAACTGGTTATATACAACAACATGTTGACTGAGAACATTAATATTCATTATTATCAAGAATGCGTATGTTGTACGATTATCCATTTTTTTTGTTTATACTATACTATTCATTGTACACTCTAATCTCAGCCTTTTTGAGATCAAACAACAAGATTACTGTGGACTATTTTTTCATACCATATCATTTAGTCATTGTCTTCTTTCTTTAGTAACACAACAGTGATCTGGTGAACTTTATGACATCATGCTTTTGTGTAAGACATTGGTTTAGTAACAGGCACACTTGACTAATGAGATTGACTTTAAGAACATTACCGAGCACACACAACTAATCTTTAAAAACAGCAATAATGAGATTCACCAGAAAGCTCCCTCCTTTGAGCTACTAACAGAGACAACGTCAACAGGGGCGTAGAAAGCAATTTAAACAATGAATAGAGTCGATGTCATTGACTGTGTCCTAGTTCCTTGTAGCCAGGGGTTTCCTAAATGTATCTGGCTGTACAAGCGTGAGGGAAATGATGTGTAGGCCCACCTTTTGCAATTTCATCCAGAGGCGGTGTTTGGCCACAGATCAAATGTTTAAAGATATTAAAAAAATGAAAGTGCAGATATTGATTAATGACTGTTTTAGCTTTAACAGGCTCCGTATATAATGTAAGTTGTTTGGCTCAAATTACATATCCGCTAACATTTCACATAAAACTAACACATGAAATTAGCAAATTTCATGGAATAACTAAATTAATGTGACACAATTTATCACCAACAATGACTTTTGCTGTTTTATAATCAGTAGATTTCTTAACCACACACAGTTAACAGGTGTCAAGTTGTGTCAACTAATGTAATGGTGGCAATGCAGTAACAATTAAAAGATTTAAAGATGATGATAAACAACAAGGGTTACAGCTGGGGCTTGTCCCTGCCATCCCTCATCCCTTTTTGTTTACTACACTTGTTCCCTTATCACTGTTTTGGGTTTTTTCTTTTTTTTTTTTACATTATCTGGAAAATGCGTCGTCACCATGCTGAAAACATGGCTTTTTTTCTCTTGTGAAAACTTGACTTATTAGAGATACGTGACTCTTAAAGGAAAAGCTATACTACAAAAACACGATGATCCAATAGAATATGATGCGTTGCTGGAGAATAAACTGTCTGACAGTATATAAACAAGTAAAATGAGCTTGCCTTCAAGCATCTAAAGCAGAAAATAGAGCATTAGAGTAGATATACTGTAATGGTAAAACCCTGACAGGGAACATTTTACTGCATCATGAGGACTAAAGTTGCTTAAGCATGTGTATACTTTACTGATGACAATTTAGGATAATAAGGATTTTTACTTATATAGGAATAGTTTCCACTTTTACAATTTCATAGTTTTATTTCAGCAATGTTTTGACCAAGGATTTTTACTTGTATAGGAATATTTAGTAGTATGAAGTATGTGACCTAAACTCATGGTACACCTCTACTTCAGGCCATACAAAACAATGAAGAAGAAAAGAATACACAGATTCTTATGCTAAATGATATGATGCTATGAATAGTTTAGCCTTTGTTCCACTGCAAAAAGTATATGAAGGTTCCTCAGTCACTTTCCTCAGTCCATTAAAAGCTACTTCTGTTTACACTTCCTTCTTGTAGCCAGTAGATGGCACCAGCAGACAAGATGATTTGGGAACCTGTGCTGCACACATAGGTAGCAGGTTATTGTTCCTTACATTTGTCCTTTGCTTCTTTGCCAAGAGAGGTAATCAGGTAATCTTTGGGCCAGAGGGATAAGACCAGTAAATGTAGTGATGTGTGTCTTTGACTTTTCATGGTGAAAACACATGAGCCACATTATCTTCTTGGTCCCAGCTGGACACTCCCACACATAATTAATGTGAACGTTGATATTTTTGTTATTGTTCCACTTAAAACACGTCAGTGAGTATCCACAGATGTGAGAAAAGACACTGTTTATAACTGAACTTTAAACATAATCATTATGAAGACAATACCATTGTGTCATTTTGTTTTTTATCTTAGAAAGAGAAAAAACAGATACCTGTATCTGATGTGTTACATGTTAGAATAATGTAGAAGATGGAAGCGTGTTAGAAATGATACTGGCTAATGATAAATTATCTCACTGTAAGGCTACTTTTAAAAATAAATGAAATTTGTACACCTCCAGTTTGTTGATGACGATCATGTGATCTGATCAAATGTTCCAGATCAGCTACTAAACAGACCTCGTAGTGAGATTTTTTGTCTCATACCTCATGAATGAACTTTAGACATCAGGTATTCTGGTCCTGGTCTTGGTCCTTTGAGATGCACTTTGATAGATGCTGACTCTTTGCTGTTTAGAGATGTATACACACACACACACACACACACACACACACCTCCATCACTACATTTTTCTGTGTTGTTGTGGGCGATGTAGTGTTTTTATTGATTTTGACAGGTGGGACATTTGGTCCCCTGTGCTAGATCATGAAATGATGTCATGATCGAGATGTGTTCTTGTTGTCGTGCTGCCCAGTAGGTGGCGTGTGAAGACCACGACAAGACTAATAGAAAAGACTAGAACGCTGGTTGTATCTCATTATCAGCAGAGGCGGCAGTGAGACTTGCTGGTGAGAAGTTTCATACTTTTTTTTCACAACATAAGTTTTGGCTGTGCTCTGGAGGCACTGTGGCTTTTAGCTGATGCCTCATTTTTCATTTCTTGGCACTGAGGGAGAGACGTGTGCTTTTGCTTAGAGATATTTTTATTGCCAGATGAGCACTTGGAGTTGAGATTTTTGGCTTTCATTCAAGTTGCTGAATTGAAACAAGCAGTCAGATGAGGAGTCACAGAAGTTGATCATAGTTACCGCAGGGGGAACATACATTTTAGAATAAATTCCAGCTATACTGTTATATATGTATGTGAGATTTGCAGTTATTTAAGAAATCAACAAATACATCACATGTACGGGTGTGATGCAGACGTCTGAAGGCCAGAGCTGCTGTTTATGTTAAATGTTCCCAAACATTTGTACTGTTGGAAGTTTTTCCCAGCCCTCTCAGTCGACTGCAGAGATAACAGAGGTGAGGGTCCTTCCTGTTGTCCTTGTGTCGGTGTTTGCAAAGAACTTCGCCTTGTATTTATTGACGTATATCGCTCTTTGAATTTATAGTTACTTGTTATCACACACTCAAATATCAAGTGGTGTTTCTTGTTTATAATGAGGCCCCTAATGGCTCCTCAGAGCTGGAGCGCGATTGGCTGATTGCCCCTGTTGCTAGGTTACGGCTCTGCAGTGTGCCTGAAGGGAGCATCACAGTGAGGAAGGAAGTGAAAAAAGATGAACACAAGGAAAATTGCTATATAACGTTATTTTTTAATAATGGTACTCTATGGTGTAACCATAAAACATTTACAAAATATTCACATGGTGATGCAGTCAGTCAACGACACATTTATATATCCTCAATTATATATCTTCAAATTAAAAAGTTTATACTCAGAGCGTGGTTCAAATGCTGCTGTCTGGAGAGCAATCTATTATTGGTGACATCATACAACACCTCAATACTAACTTCATTTACATATCGAAGAATCTGCAAACTAACAAGGTTTATGTACAAAATTTACAGGAACGAACCTCGACATTGAACCCATCAGACGTGGTCTAAAAATGACCAATAATTTCTCCCTGATTACCGCATACAAATACAATGCAAATGACTCATTTCTTAAAAATGTTATACATTTCTCAATCACAAATGGGTGATTTTCATAAAGACTTCCCACATGGTGACATGTTGTGAAAATAGCTTATGTCATTTCAACAGGGCATACACAGACCGACATTTCTATTGCTATGTTATGCATTGATTTCAAAAGGTCTTGGAAAGTGCCCTTTACACTCTGTATGGAGCATGAATGTACGGTAAGAAACCATTGTTGGTGAATGTTTGTACATGTGTCTGTGCTTCCCTCTTGTTTAGCTTTGTGAGCTGGGATTGGAGGACAAAGTCTAGTCTTTCTTCTTTTTGGTCTTCAGGACAGAAGCCCGTCTCGGACACACTCCAGGAGGGAGAGAGGTGACGACTCAATGGTCTGATGTTGACTCAAAGAACCGAAGGAAGAACACAGTCTATGTTGTGATAGTTTTTTTTTTCAAGTGGGCCTGGAAATGAGTGGAGGAGGAATCAGTTTGTGTTCAGGAGCCTCCACCTCCTGTTGTGCCCACGCCCTTCACTCTCCACACAGCATCAGACTTGGCACAGCTCCCACGACAGCTGTCCATCATGCATAGGCCAGTGTGCTGTATGTGGAAGGCCAGGCATTCATGGGGACGCAGGGAGGATCCCCAAAGCAGATACCTCGGTCAGCTTCGGCTCGCCGAGCTCAAGGATCTATGCGGAAAGCTAAAAGCTTGTCAGAGTGGTGGTTGTTCAGGGTGCGCAGGTCCGGCAGACGTAGCAGCAGCTTTGGGAAGAGGGTGCTGTCGTCTGGGCGGCGACTTGTGATGAGAGAGCGCAGAGCTTTTATGAGATTCTCCTGCAGCTGCTCCACCGCTCCAACCTCCACTATACCAGAGCGATCTGTACAAAGAGAGGAGAAATCAGGGTTAGACTCAAGGATAGGCAAACAACAAGTACACGCTCCAATGTATGAACATATATGGGATGTGTGACTCTTACCTGCTGAAACAAGCACAACAGCCATGAAAAGTGCCATCTCATCCGGCTCCAGGCCCAAAGAGCCAAGCTTCTCGCTGAATTCAAACATGGCGTCCAGTAAGGAGCCCATGCCCAGAGCCCTCAGGGATGCCAGCGAGTATGTCTGCCCGTTGAGGAAGGTCACCGTCCTCTCCTTGGGGTCAAACAGTGAGCAGAACCTCACCATCAGAACCTGCGTACAGACAGAAGCACACCACGTCAGCACCCCAAAGGAATCAAAAAACAGTAAGTCAAGAAAAAATCTCACAGATGTAACTGGATGTACCTGGAAAGTGCCGGATTTGAGCAGCATGACCTGGTCATGCTGGCTGAGAGTCTGGAAGCCCGGGATGCTCTTCGCAAACTCCACCACTTCTTTAACAGCGGGGGTGAAGCACTGGGAGAAAGATTCCCACACTTCCTGACTGGAGCGACTGGCCGGAGCCACGGGACATGAGTTGAGAGGACACGCCTGAAGGAGTCAGACAGAGAGAGGACATTAAAGAAAGTGTAATGGACTTTTTTTTTATATTCAATTGATAGATATTCACATCACACACTCGATAGGGAGAATAAAAGTCTTACCAGCACTTTGGCTCCTCCATTTAGCTTCCAGGGGCAGGGGCTTTGGTTCTGGGAATCCCTGGCTGAGTAGCCGTTCTGATTGGCATGGTAGGAATGAGATGATACGCTGCCACTGAAGGGGCACTGATTCTGATTGGAGGAGAAGTTGTACTTGGCGTTGTCGATGTTATTTGTGTTATTAGCTGTGTTTTCATTGTTGACAGGGCAGTTTGTGGTGACGTGGTAGCTGGATGTCAGGTTGACCTGCTCCCCCTGAACTGTGTGCTGATTCGGGGCAGCAGAGTGTGAGGGCTCCTGTACTGAACTGTTCTGGAAAGACGAAGAGCGGCTATTGCTGTTGCCGTTCCTGTTCCTGGCAGCCATCTTGAGCGGCTTCTCATCACCGTTGATCAGGTTGCTGCGGTAAGACTGCGATATGGAGCCCACTCCTTCGTTGGTCGGGTTCTGTGGACTGCAGGGGGCTTCGGGGGGAGATGACACCTCCATCTCCATGGAAGCTGATTCGTTGAGACTGTTCATGTAGCTCTGCATCTCATCCAGAAGTCTCTGCTTCTCCCGTTTGGGTATACGCCCGAAACGCACAGCTGAGGACAAGCAGAAGAGAGCATCCTCTGTTAGCATTTACTGGCATCGAGCATCGATTCGTCTGCCAGCTTCTTACTGGCAGGACTTGAATAATACAGAAACAGAAACCCAGGCAGTGAGAATTATTTTCACATTCAAACGCGATAGTGAAACTACAGCTTCTTGTTCTAAAACCATAATCTCTTTGTGGATTACTAATCCCGAAACCTTTCTACTGTGCACATCACAGCTGTTCCACCACAATACAGACACTTAAGCCTTCATCTCAGCCAACTGCCTCATCCTCCTCTCCAGCATTTCCTCTCCTCCCATCCCCCCCTGTTCAATTCTGCACCTCCACTGACAGCCCTATTTATAGCACGCTGTATGCTACACCACCCCCCTCCTCCCCCCCTCATCCTCTCTCTCTCTCCCTTTCCCTCTAGTTCTTGTAGTTGAACACTCGCTCTCTCTTTTTTTCTCTGGAAGTAGGTCACTGGGTCAACAGCATTGAACATGACGTCCTTCATAAAGTGACAGGGTGAATGAGAAGTGCGAAGGTCGCAGCAGGTGGGAGAGGTGAAGAGAGAGGTGGAAGGTGGGAAAAACAATTGGATGATCAAAAGTAAATTTGCGAGATATTTTGTTGTCAAGAGGAGGACGTGACATGAAAATCAATCTGTGGCTCTTGAGAAGGGATGTCATTACAAATTTTCTTTTTTATTTACTGCCTGTGCTGTAAAGTGAGTGAAAACGTGTTTCCCTGTTGTGATCCGGTGAATTAGCAGGTGACTTTTTCACTGCTGCATTTTGGCTTTTTTTTTTTAGGTCAGCTAAAAATTTTGCTCCAGTAAAGAGCATGATTTATTATCACCCAGTTTAACCGCATCCCGGGAGATCAGAGTCCTGCGGTGAAATACAGCAGTAGGGAAGATTAAACATATTAATATTATTGTAATTTCAAGTCGGTTTTCATGATGAACAGGGCCGAATAGCTACGTCTGACATGATTATCTGTAAATGTCAGTGTTGAGAAAAATAAATGGGCAAGATTGTACATCTGGAGTAATCAACAACTTTGTGCCCCAGTTTCCAAAAATAAACTGTAATTGTCACACTTTCTAGATGACTGATGACTACTGGGACTGAGGAGCTCCTCTTGCCATAAATCAGGCAGAAGGGGCAAGGAGAGCGGAAGGCAGGGGAGGGGGCAGAAGACAAAAGGAGGGGAAGGGTGAGAGAGGAAGATGAAGAGAAAATAATATTCTGTGATGAGGAGGGAGCGTTTCTTAAAGGGACGGTCATTCGCCCACTTTTGGAAGTATCGGCCATAGAGATGTCTGACTTCTCTTGACTGTAATATTGTATGCGAGAGATGGTAGACGTCTCTACTCAGACTAATACAATTTAGATGAATAAATAGCACCAACAGCCCCTCGAAGAGTAAGTTTACTTTCTTAATTTCCCTCTGAATAATGATTCTCTATTTAAGAGAGGGAGAGATCATCTCCCTCTAAACTAAGAAAACAAAAAAAAATCATTTCAGTTTAAGTTGCCATATGTCTTGGTGTCTTGTTTCTCACCATCTCTGGACATGCCCACGGAGAGGCACTTCTTGAAGCGGCAGTGCTGGCACCGGTTTCGGTTCATGCGCATGATGAGACACTTCTCATTCTTCACACACATCTTGTAGTGGATATTCTGCTGAATGCTGCGTCTGAAGAAACCCTGAAGGGGGGAACACAGGAAGGATAAAGAGTCAGAAGGGCGTCTTTTGTGGCAGTGTGCTTGTACCTGCTAAAGGAAAACAAAGACATGACAAAAGGCTGTATTTGTATGGTCTCACCTTGCAGCCTTCGCAGGCATGCACGCCGTAGTGGAACCCAGAGGCGATGTCCCCGCACACCTTACACAGGAGCACCATACCTCCAGTCTCTATGAAAGAGGCACACATCCATCATCAGAGGGAGAAATACAATAACAAAAGCGCTAGCAGGTGAACACAGGGGCGAATAGGAAGGAGGGAAGGGAGTGGGTACTTACTGGTGAATGTTCCAGTGAAACCACAGGGTCTTTTGGCCACTGTGGGATGGTTGTAGGTCGCCGATGATACCGTCGTTATCTGGGTAACGGGGGCATTGTTTACTTCAGGAAACTGGAAGACCATCCGCGGGGGAGAAGTTCCTCCCCCTTGTTCCCCTCTCTGCTTCAGGGGCCCAATCTCCTGAAAGGAGACACCCTCTGGGGATGAAGGTTGCGAGTGGGAGGAGGGCGACTGGGTCTGGTATCCACTTGAAGGGCTGCCAGGACTCGGGCTGGCACTGCCGCATGAGCCAGCGTACAAGATAACACCACCTGGAGGAACAGAGAGGGGCAAAAAAATCAGTCATCTGCATCTAGGTCGGCGTTCACATGCGAGATGCGCGTGGGAGTGCAAGTATTGAGCAAGGCTCTGCTTTGATTCAGTGAGCTTAGCTGGCAGACGTCCACAACCACACAAAAAACCTTGATCAAGTTGGGACAACAGAAATTGGATCTGGTGAATAATTTAGAAAAAATGTCACAGCCAGAGCAACAACAGCTCTGACCTGGATAAGTGAAAAGAGTCTTTTGGTTTCTAATCTGTTGTATCATCAAATAAAAAAAGGCTTTGTCATTCAATGGCCGCATTGGAACTTTAGCATGCTGGAAAGCCGTTGGAGAGTGTTGTGTGAATAGATAAACACCACTATCAGCTGATCCAGCACCCACTTTCTGGTTATTTACCCACAAATACCACAACATTTAACTGTTTGATAGGTGGATTTATGGATGCCTAAAGGGGACTTTATTAAAATTATAATGTAAACTTGAAAGGTTATTAGATTCATATTAAATGTGACTCCACAATAGCATTGTAATTTTTGAGTAAAAATGAAAATGAAAATGTAATAATTTAATTTACATTATCATTTTCACATCCTTGTATGGCACCCTATGGCCATATTAAAATGAAAATCTAGAAACTGTATGACATTTAATTACATTTCTGTGATACAATAGGCCAAATGTGAGCGACAGGAAACACCATAAAAGGCTTATCACAACATGACAGTCAGCCACCATATGTCCACAATGAGTGCCATAGACAAGCTATAAACACGCCTTTGTTTAGGGATGTCAAATCAAGTCGGAAATGCCCTATTACCCCTCAACACAATGCCCACCCACCCCCCTTGTTTGAGACAGTGTTCTTCCCTGCAAGATGAAAGCCTGCCCCTCACGTGCAGCCTGAGCCAGCCAGCTCCCTGCCTGCCTGCTTTCAGCACTGAGGCTTTCCTCCTCCCCCTCCTCCCGCCCCGTCCCTTCTTCTCTCTCCTCCTCCTCTCCTACCTCCTCCCCTTGCTCCCTCCCCGTTTTGGCTGCGGGCCTGCAGACCCAGCCACCTGACCGGGAGCTCACATGGACTCTTGACACAGTTCCCGCCCGGCTCACAAGGCTCTTTGCGCAGTCCCGTGTAGACAACAGCAGCAGTACAATAACAAGCGCTGGGGCTGATCACGTTTGGAATAGAGAGGGCTTTAATGCTGTGACTACAGATGTAGGGGGAGGCATTCCACAGAGCCACTAGAAACCGTGCAGAGGGTTACAGTCACGTTGGCCGCTCATTTGACACATTTAAATGATTTGCTTGAGGGTTTTAGCCAGTTGAGACAAGAATTTCTGCATTTATATCACAGGTATTTAAACTCATTAACCAACTTTCAAGGCTGGCATCACTGCTTTAATTTATAATATCATGTAAATAAAAGTAGACAAATTACATACATACATACATACATACATACATATACATATATATATATATATATATATATATATATATATATATATATAATAAAAAACCTCTATCATTAGAGACATTTGCAGTTATATTTCTTCCCCTTATGACGTACCACATCTTCAGTTCAGAGGTTGCCCTGCTTTTAATTTGATTGTAGATCACTGTGTCAGATGTCAAAATACCTTCACATAGAAGCCTACTAACAAAAATGTTTCCCATGTGCAGATACAGCATCACTTGGCTGATGTCATCACGATCATGATCGCTCTTTGGGGGTGACTATCGCTTCAACGACAGCTTTGTAACAAAAATACTCGTCCTTATTCTGCCTGACAGGTCACTGCAGTCAAGTTAAGAGACGTGACGCATCTAAAGTACAAACAATACCCTTGGACTGTCTACAGTGTCATTTTGTGTGCATTTCCTCTCAAGGACTCTGAATCATCCGAGGAAAAAGGCTCCCTCGTCTCCTGCGCTTTCTCTCCTTGAGAGAACACGTGCTGCGTTTCTGTTTAGCTCTAAGTGCCTCCTTAATTCCTCTTCTCACACGTGTCAACACTGAATGTAAGGTACTCTGGTGGCCTGACAGCTTGTGTGTGTGTGTGCTGGCAGCTCCAGTATAAGACCATGACTTCAGCTCACACACAAATGTTACATGTGCCTGCGCTGTGTCCGGTGTGTGTGATAAAGATAAAGCTTTATGGACATGTGTATCACCTGCAGAGGAAAAGGGTCACATCCAACAGTCACATGAACTCCACACCCTCTTTCTACATTCATAATCTCCGCCCCTCGTATTTGAAAACATTGTATATTCCGTGTCCCCCTCATAACCATTTCCTGGAATCTGGTTTGACTGCGTGCCAGAGTGAGCTCTGGGAATATCATCTCTGCTGTATTCACGCACAGGTTACAACATGTGACCTGTGGATACACACGCGGCCATAAGGGTTTAGAATAAACAAAAACGCCCCCTCTTTTACCAGTCCTCCGTGACTTCCCCTCTCATGTGTTCCCTCCCCGTGGGCATGCATGTGTGCATGGCAGGAGCACTGTATAGACGCCATATATCTGGGGGGGGGGGAGAAACTCCCCCTCCTAACTTGTCTGTCCTCTTACATGTGAACATTAACAACTGTCTATGGGCAGTAAGCCTCACTCCACGTGAAACAGCTGGCCTCGTGTCATGTGTCTCTTTATGAAGCACTTAAGGTTCTATGAACTAAACCTGAGTTGAATTTGCTTTAAATCACACAGTGATCTCTTAATGCTGTGTGAATTATTGCTGAATGTGTTAAAGTAGCTCTGTAGTTCAAAAGACTAACAAGTTTGGGTCTCAAGGGTTCAACCGAACACAGATTAGAAGAAGTTATACTCCAATCTTCGGATAGAAACACTATCTGTCACCTGAATCAAGCTTGGCTTTTAATGCGAACTAACTAGTTGAGCGATCATCTGTCAAGTTTACAGCCACAAGGAAAATTGGTTTCTAGACTGGCGTCAGAGTTCAGCATTGAGCTTATTCTTCCTGTTAGCATGAATGACACCTGTGATGCATTCATTCATACGTATTGGAGGTTTTGAAAAAACATTCTTCGTATTATAATTTTTTCATCCTCAATGTTCAGCACATAATCATACTATTAGGTCACAAGGTCATCTCTCTGAACAGTGGAGGTCACTGGACAGAGATCCTTTAACCATGGAGTAATGCTTATTATCCCTTCCAGACACACTTTTCTTTAAATCATATTACATGGTACAATCTTCAGGCGCAGTTGAATGGAGAGCATACGGTTGACTACTTTCCCCCAAATGCCCTGCAAAATACTAAATAGGGTTTCTTTACTGATTAAGGCACTCGCCAATGATTTACACCAATGATGTTGTGTTATTGTTACCGTTCATTTGGCTTCTATAAGACTGAGCATATACACTATTATAGGAAGGGAGACAACAATTACGGCCTCCACCAACACTGTGGTGTGTGACGTTGAAGCTAGCAGTCTGCAAAGTCCTTCATCTTATCTTTAAAGCAAACATACGCAAGAGTAAAGATAAAACATACATCCGGAGACACAATATTCCACATAATTACATAACATTTCTTGTGGGTTTCAACAGGAAAGACGAACAAAACGACAATGATGCACAACTGTGTGTATTCTGATAAACTGTACTGACATGGCTGGCTTGTTTTGTAAATACTATTATAGCTTATCATGCACGATAATAGTTTATCTACGCACTTAGAGTGCACTGATATAAACTGAAATAAATAGTGGTGTGTGTGTGTGTGTGTGTGTGTGTGTGTGCCAACTGAGGTGACAACAGGTACTGGTGAGTCATGTCACCCAAAACCCAGCTTGAATGCGGCCAAATGTAGGTTGATATGTCGTTTTCAGACGCCAAACAGCAATAATTCGCATATAACACAACACTCTGTGTTCACCAGGACTCATTTCAGACCACTTATGGCAACCAGGGCGAGAGAAGGAGCCGCTGAAGCTCTCTGACCCACTGACCAAGCTACCAGCGAGTACAGAGGAATCCCCGTGCGAGCAGAGCTCGAGCGGCAGAGAGCGCGGGGGAGAGGGGCGGGGCCCGGGTGGTGTGGGGGGTGATCAAGCGCCGCACGTGGAATCTGAGGCTGTATACACGTGCTGTGAGCTCGAGGCGGGGTGGCTGCGTATTAAGAATCAGGCGCATGATTCCCAGCATCATCACGACGGTTTCTACCCAGGGTGCACCGGGCGAGAGGAGGATGAGGAGATGGCACGGCAGTTATAATAGTCACCTGCTGTTCAAGGGCGTCATAGTGTCGCTTACCGTGGCTATATATATATTTTATATTACGATTCATGCGGTGATTATGAACGGCGGCGTCATCGCGCATTATTTATTAATTATCATTTATTAGGGTATATTTTTGTATCTTGCTGTGATGCGGTGTCCATTTCGATTTTTATTTTATTTTAGCGCTAATAAATATTTTAACATTTCATTTCTGATATTCACGGGAACCACTTTCAAAGGAGCGTGTGTCATAAATGATGTGCGCTCGGTTCATTCATCGGCTCCTCCCGCTATGAGTCAAGGTCCTGGCAGGCGTGGGTGTTTACTCCTAACACTTCTCCCTTCCCTCAAGTCATGTGTGCCCGCGACACGGATGGAAAACGTTGGCACTTGTTTTGACTCAGAGGGCGTGACTACTCTTTGACACAAACCGCCCCGCTCACATGTGTTCCGGAGAGAAACTCTGCGACATAAGCCCAAGTTAAATGACACACACAGTGCCAGAGAAAAATAAGTCACAATCCACTTTCTCGCAACTTCCCTTAATAAACGCGTCAGGTGTTTCACTGAAGCACCTTCTGTACAGTGAGAGTGGCGATCTGACTTGTCTTCACATGCCGTGGCAGGAGAACGTGCCCGCTCCGCTCAGGGTCGTCCTGGGTCGCGCTTCACGTGAGTTTTGTTTACATGCAAGAAAAAAACGGAAGTCCGACGTCCAAAGACTGCAGAGGACTTCCCTCTGTCCTACAGCAGATATCTCACTCACAACTCTCAACTGTCTGCGGCTCAGCTCAGAGGCACCTGGCGACGCGCCAGATGTTTACGCAGCTGAATTACAGTTATAAAAAGCCAGTTAAATTCAACCAACCCTTAATTATAGGATGTGCAAATCCAGTGTCATTGTAGCAGAGACATTCATTTCTTTTCTTTTTTTTTAAAAAAAAAAGCTCCATAAACATCATCTTGGCCGAGAATACGAACTTGCGGCTGATAAATATGATCTACCCACTATTAAACACAGTCTCTCAAAATAATATGCAGTGGGACAGTGTACATACACCACAAACGCATCGGTGCGATTATTCACAAGTGCTGATAAATCATTCTTAAAAAATAAAATTCGCTGTATAAGAATATTATATGGTATACAATGACATCTGCTCACCATTGTCTGCTTCTTTTAAACATTACTCGCTAAAATATATTTTTCTGAATCCCAAGACTTTTCAAAAAGACATCCAGTAGAATATAAAGCTTAACTTACCACCGGGACTGTTTTCCATGTTTCCTTGAAGATCGATGTTGTTCAGGTGCTCCGTTGCTGTTTTAATCGTGAACGTTTAGTGCTGGACTGATCGCGTTTGCTTGCCACCGAGGAGTTTCGTTGATATAGGTGAAAGAGTCATGAACTGCCAAGGCATAAAAAGTGTATCCAAAAGCTCAGACCAACACGAGTGTGCACAGGGCATTGGGTTTTCTTTTTGTTTTAAAAAAAAAACGGCTAAGAAAAAGTTGTTTTTTTAAAAAAGAAATATTCGCGAAAAAAGAAATTAGAGCAGTTATCTATTTGATCCAGATTACTTCCCCCAAAGGTGAGAAGACGCACGAGACGTGATGCCAGGCTGTGGTGAGATATCACTGTGGAAGAGCTTCTCTAAATTACACGTCCTGGAGCATTCGTATGCTTGCCATGTAGTGTCACCAGCGAGCGGAGTGGAAGTAGTTTAAGCACCCCACTCATCAATAAGCAACACGCGTCCTAAAATAACCAGCACGTTTTCAGGTGCCTGAGAAATGTGACCATTTTTTTCCCTCCTCTCTTTTTGTGTGTCCCGTCAACCGCCTGTTTGTTGATGTGTATCAGGGATCTCTCTCTCTCTCTCTCTCTCTGTGTCACGCTCTCTGAAAACATCTCACCCACCTCCTCTCTACGTGCCCCCACTTTTTTTTTTCTCCTTCTCACTTTTTCATTGGCCGAGAGCCCCGCGTGGAGACGGCACATTGGGCTCGTTCGACATTGGAATGCTGCTTAAAGCTCTTCAGCGTGTGCGCACAGCACGTGAGCCACGCTGCCCTACTGACACACATTTTATGCTAATGAGCTGCCCGGGCTCGTCGATAAGAGAGCGAGGAAACGAGAAAGGGCTGGGCGGAGGGATAGGAGGTCTCACTCCTCCCTCGTTTCTAGGCTCCTCTCACATGTTTGGTGGTTGAAGGCAGACGGTGGTGAGTTTGAAAGCCTCGAGAGGAGAAACACGTTTGTTAGTGACGCCACCGACTAAAGACCAGTAGTTTAGCTGTGGGTTGAGGTCACTCTGCACAAGCACCTGGCATTATTTTTGATCAAGTAAAAAGGGGGCAGCCCTTCAGATTTAGACATTGTAGGCCTAATGTTATGTGTTTGTGAGCCAGACAAAATGTATCCCATGGTAATTCTGTTTTTAAATGTCAATCAATCAAGAAAAGCCTTTATTTCTGCTTCTACCTATCCCATCACATCACATTATCCTGCTGCACTAAAGGGGCTCTGTGGAACCTCTGCTTATGTTCATGTTTATGTTAATGTTCATAGGCATAGGAAGCATTTGAATTGTAGGCAGACAGTTTTATCAGCGGTTCAACGGGGTGGTTGCCGTTGTCCCCAAAATTCTTTGTGTATTTGTCATATGATATGTTCTGGTGCATTTTAACAGGTGGTTTGATACTATGTCTGGCTAAAGTAGCACGAGAAAAATTAATCAGTAGGCCTACATTTTACAATTTCATCCAGAGGAAGTGCCCTAGATCACATATTTGAATGTATATGTAAATTGATTCAATGACTAAAGCTCTTAGCTGAAATTATGATTGCAGTATATCAACATTAATGATGCATTGACACTTTATTTTAAAATAATTAAATAACATTAATGAGTGACAGTTTTATATTTAAAGTTAGATCCTATTTTATTCCCTTCAATTTAGATTTTAATTAAAAAATAAATGTTTATAGTTTTCATTTTTATGACATCCACCCATCATAAAACACAATGTCAACACACTAACACAAGAGCCACTGAACATACAGTTAGGAAGCATGTTTGATAACTACTCTTGTCTCGTTTGTAGGCTGGCTAAACTGTATTTATTGTGGCGCACTGAGCTCCCTCCCTATCTCTGGTTGTACGTTGCATTACCAGGTCACCCAGGGCGAAGTGGACACAGGAGCACATATGAGAGCAGGTACTGGACCGTAGGTGCAGATCCCACCGATCTCCTCCAGAGGCTTTCTGGTGTCAATTCCCAATGCCTCTGTTTTTCTCACGGTTGTTTCGAACAAACAGCCAGCGACGGTGCTGATGCAGCCGACTGTGAGCTGTAGTTGCCCAAGTAAACACACCACCACAACAGGTTTAATGGCTGTGATGCCCATGTCAGCGTTTAACATTAGCCCCTGTTGCTCTCTGTTAGCATAGCAGAGAGTGGCACTGAGATGAGGCACTTGAGAATGAGCATAAAGTCCCACCAGAGTCCTTTACAAAGATATCCACAGTCCAGCAACATTAAACTCCTTAAACAAATCATCCACAGGCAGACAGTCATTTTTCATGTCACATTATAATCTGCATACATATGGATAATTAAACAAAAAGATTCATATGTGTACACTGCTACAAATTGCTGCATTCAGCCCCTTTAACATTTAAGTTTTTTGATGGAATGTACTAGGTTGGCATTCGTAAGAGCAATGTTAAAGTAATTAGTAAATAAAAGGCCAAAGAGAGATTAGTTATGTGATTATTATTATTTTTTTTCAAATTAATTTATTATTTAAAGGTGGCATTGAAGGTTCTCAGTCATCCAGGTCATGGTTATTCTAAGTGCTGTATTGTAGTCAACTGGACTTGTTTCAGTTTCCTGAATCATTTGAAGGTGCAGAGATCCGGCCCTCTGCTTGTATTTTCTTATTATTTTGCTATGTTTGGGTGTTTCTGGACGTCAGCCATTTCATCTCACTCGCCAGAATTAAAATGTTGGCACTTATTGTTTCTGCAGACCGCTGATACAGTCACATCTGCATGTGTCAAAGGCTATGAATCATACTGACATTTCTTCAAAATGTGTCATGTCATTTTCTGATCACATGTCGGTCAACAGATTTTCATATCAGGAGGTGAAGGGGTGGAGTTACAGGCCAAAAGGCTGCTAAACCAGTAACTGCAGTTCAAGGCTGTGTTTCAACAGCCACAGGAAGTGATGGAATATAACATACAAGTAGATTTACTCAAGTACTTTACTTAAGTAAAGTTTTGAGGTACTTTTACTTTACTTGAGTATTCCCTTTTTCAGCTTGTCTGTTCGGTTATGGAAACAATACATATTTCTGTGTTTGTATTATTACCTCATTATAGGTGTTATTTGTATGAATGACTTTTACTTTGATCAAATTAATGTTTTAAAACAATATCTTTACTTTGACTCGAGTAAAAGGCATGTTTTTCCTCTCTTGAATGGAGGTTCTAAAGACAGAGAATGTCGTTCACTATGCACATTGTGTAGCCCACTGAGGCAATGTGATTGTGATTCTGGGCTATATAAATAAAATTAATTTGAAGTACGACTTTTGGGTACTTTTTACAACACTGTTCACAGGTCAAATGACGCTGTGGGTTGGCAGACAAACCTCCGGGGTTGCTGCACCCAGTGTGTTTACAAACAGCAGCAAATCATGCAAAGTTTGCCTTTGAAACAGAAAGATGAGATCAAGCTTTATAAGTCCTCTGGAGACAAATCTAGCATTAGCACAAGACAACCAAAGATATCAGAGAGATTGGGTGTAAATAATGTAAATAAATAATGTTTATCTGTTTTTTTCTCCTCCAAATAATAATGATACTAAACGCAATCAGAAGGCAGTGGAAGCAAGGGCTCAAAATATAATCCTACCATTTGAATGACTGCGTCAAAGCTGTGCACAAAGCTGAATGAGCAGAACGCATGCGCGAAGACCAACGCCCACCTTGTCACACCGGAAACAGGCGCAGCCTCGGATTAGCGCGTGGCTGTCTGCCTCGCACATAGACGATCTTTGCCTGGATGGGAAGGCACGTGTGGGCAGGGCGGTGCTCACCGTGACTCCCACCGCCCCTCCTCCTCCGCATCACGTTTCCTTTTCTCTCCGCAGATTGTGTTTGCGAAAAGCCAAAATAACGCCGGGGATTGGCTGGAAGAGAGCGAATGTAGGTCAGTAGCTGCTTGTGCAAACATGAGCATCGTAAAATAGCCCGAATGTGCAGAAATAAAGCGCGGCGTCCTCAGAACGATCTGGAAAGATTCGTCTGTTGCTGGCAGGGCACGTGGAGGTTTAAATTTAGGTCATGTCGACCACCCCTAGGCTTCGGGGGGGATATTATTATTCACAACCTTTCGCTTATTTCGATAGGTGAGCTGAATTTATAAAAAGAAAAAAAAAAGAATAAGGAAAAGCTCCTCACCGCAGCCTTCAACTTGTGGGGAAGTAGGCTATGGGGTCACAGCGTGGCTCATATTAAACTCGTCACCTGCTCTGGATTTCAATGTAATCTGCCAGCGGCTATCAGTTTCCATCTGTGCTAATCATAGAGCATCTTCATTTCACGGACCTCAGAGAGTCTTTATTACACGTTCGTGCGAGCATGTCTGCACATTTGGACTCTGTCGAAACTCTGTTCAAACAAAACACAATCTTTGTATGCACAGAGCCAACTCATGTTTAGAAACATGCGAAGTGAGTCTTCATAATATGGGTGGAAAGGTTATTCAGTTGCTCAATGATGAAGTTAAGAGAAATTAGGAACAACTTTATGGTACTCCCACTTTTTTTTCCATGTTATCCTCATTTCAGATAGACATGTTGCACATGTTGCTGCTCTACATGCTTTCATCAGATGTAGTTATGTATTTATTTTAGATTGAGGGGATCAATAAAGTATTTACGATTCCGATTCTGATTTCGAAACATATTATGAGTTTATAAAAATTAGGCATTGTTAGGGACTAAATTACCCAATAGTATATAAAAGCTCTAACTTTAGCTGTACATACAATATAACACTAACAGGGGTTATTCTGCATAATGGCTTACTTTTATTACTGGAAATTCATTTTGTTCCTAACAGTCCCGGCCTCTACTTAAAGACTTAGTGTGCAGGATTTGTTAGTGGCTGTTTATAAACACATGAGACAGACAGATTGTTGAGTCTCATTCCCAGCAGAGGTGTCATTTACACTGGGGACGTGTCCTCGCCACTTTTCTAAATGGCTGATTCTGTCCCCATCACTTTTTAAAAACACAACTTGTTAAAAAAGTGTTCCTTTATATAGTTTTCAACAATGCTGACTTGAATATACCTTAAAGCTGCAGTATGTAGGATATTTTGTTATAAACATTCAAAATGAACAGAACTCATCAACAGAATTGGAGGACATTTTCTGTCAGTTTTTGACTTTATGTCACAGACATCACTGTTTTGTGTTGCAGAGATATCGAATGGGGTTAGCATGCTCACTAACTAACTGTGAGCGATTTTGTACCAGAAAAGATTGAACCATCGAAAAAACAAAACAAAACCACCTCTTCCCATGTTGCTCTGAGCTCCTAGTCTAGGCCTAGTCAACTGATACAATCGATAGCTGCACTGTAAACTGAGCTTACTAGCTAACAGCAGCTACAGCGAGCAGTGATAATGTCGCCTCCAAGTCGTTTTTGAGTGTAAATTTAACAGATCGCCAATAATTACACATTGCACCTTTCACAAATGAGAACAGTTGACTGACATGCACTAATTTTTGCTTTCATTGAACTGATTGCTCTTATTTGAGTTTGTTAATTCCGTCATTGTCACAACCGTGGTTGTCACCATATTTGTGTTCTCCCTTGTCCGTATGAATGTGATCTCAGCGTGCTGCTGTAGAAGAGCTGAGTGCTCAGTCAGTGCTCCCTGAATAAACACTAATTGATGCTAGTGCTTTACTGTAAATGTGGTTCTGCCATTGTTTTATTGGCATTTTGTTGAAGTTGTGGATGTGATGCATATGGATGATTGTCAGTTGGTCGATCTCTGTTATTGTGCGTTTTATGCAGAGTACTTATTGTATTGTCGACTCTGTGATGAAGTCCTGTTTGAAGCCCCGTTATGCAGTTTTCACCCTGCTTGTAACATTACATTGCCTAATATGATATCAACTCAAAGTGACGTCCTTGATTCCCAAACCCACAAAACAAAACCTCGAAGGTTTCTCAGCATGTAGAAGTGATGATGTCCTGCTTTATTACTTTGTCATGTTAACTTCAACCTTTAAAACAGTACACACATACACATTTTTAATGTGCTAATATATAATGTAATACTATCATTGATAAATATGTTTGTCATGTGTTTCACATCCACGTTAAGGTGAAATAACTCATGCATAACAGTATTATTGGCTTGTTGTTGAACTGGTTTTTTCCACTGATACCATGTGTTGTTTTGTTAGCTCAACTTCCTGTTTCATCCTTACTCCACTCTTTTCATAATTTCTCATTCAGCATGGGACCATTTCATATTTCAAGTCGTTTATCCTTGCCAAAATTATTGCAATTCATGATATTATTCTGACAATCACTAAAATATACTTAAATATCTTAAAATGGCACTTCAACATACTTAGGTCACTAAACTTTATGTGTTGTTAATAAACAAATGTTTTTGTTGCATCACAGATAGGACACACATCTTTTTTTAGTTTTAGTTTATTTTGGCTGGCAAGATGCAATTCAGAATAAATAAAATCAATATAGGACTGAATGTCATCCAGCTAGAAAGCTTTTTTAAATCACTCATGTGACGATATCCATGATGATCCGATTGTGGATATATCCCACAATTGACTTATCCCTTTACCAAAACAAGAGATTGAGAAGATTTTGTTTTGAACCATGGAATGCTCTGTGATAGCTTATGTGCCATACCTGAATTTACCCAGCATTCTCAAAGTGGAATAAATGAATGAGTAATTGTAATTTTGCTTAAGACCCCCCCCCCCTTCCAGACCTCACTTTCAACATGATCTTGAACATGGAACAGTGGCCTGGGGCAGACATGATAAGTGATTACAGTGCGCACCTCTGTGGCTGGAATAAGTGGTGCAGGTCACTTCTGGTGGGTTAGACAGATGTGATTGTTGTTGTTGTCATTGGACCAAACAGAGAATCAGGTCACCTGAACATGATGAGTTATTTGGGGCATGATGTCAGTGTTGGGGACTTTTTTTTTTAGGGTGTCACATTGTGGCATTTAATAAAAATGTGCCAGAGGTAACTTTTTGATATATTTATTTTTTCTCCAAAGTTGGTATGTTTGGCTGAAACATGGAAACATTTGGGTTCATCTCATTATGTCTATTTACTATTCAGCAACGAAAATGCCAGGACAGAAGACTTAAGGCCCTGAACCCTCTCAGACTTACCTGATGTCACCGAGCAAGTGTTTTAGTGAGAGAGGCTGAAATGAGCTTTCTGAAACCTTTCTGGGTTTCTATGTTTAAACATTTATAGATATTAAAGCAAAACAAAAAATACACATCTGCACAAAAAAAACAAACAAAAAACATTCAGTTAGATGTTTCAGGGAAGAACCCAGAGGAAAATTTTACTGCTCAAAGCTTGCTCCTTTATGGCTATGGAGCCGTAAAGGAGCTCAATGAGAGTTCTCGTTTCAGTCTCGTTGTAGTCTTTTTTGGTCTCAAACATTTCTCATTTGGTTCTCCTAAAATTCCTTAGGAGCAATGGGTGAGACTTGCGACTTTACCGCTTAAATCTTGCTCCTTTCCAGCACTGGGGAGACATTCTGAAACTTCATTGAGAGCTTGATGAGATCTCCTTTGAAACTTACAGGGAGCCCAAGTTCAGATTTTCTGCACCTGTTTCTCAGGAGAAACAATTGAGAAACAGGAGAAATCAGCCACAGCCTCACTTTGGTCTCACATAGATCTTATAGTTGTCTAGGAGAAATGAATGAGACACTACTGAGATCTCTTTTCCAATTTTCGTTTCCTCTGGGAATCTTTCAATTTAATTTTTTAATTTTTTAATTGATCACTTTATTTGTTTGAGAAGAAAATGTCAGATCTTAGATATTGATATTAAACAAATTCTTTGTGGGAATAAAAATTGTGCCAGTGTTTTTTTTGTTTTCACGCTTTCTCTGGTCACCCATATAAACTTGCAGAAATTCACACATATGGAAAGTAACCATAAAGGTCTCAAAATGCCTGCAAAAGAACCCTCGTGCACTTCACAATTTGACAATGGGAAAGCCCTAAAACCAAGTGAGTCATTATAGTTGGTGGATTTGAGTGTAGACTTCGGGGTTGGGCCATAAATTTCTCTCCATTTCCTGTCAGAACTGTGTTTCGGTAATGCAGGACTATTGATTTTCCACAAGGTGGCAGTGCTTGTTAAGGCAAAGGCCAATGAAAAACTGGACTTATTTTAAGTGGGGTTTTTTTTGGCCGTTTCATCAAGTTCTCCAAATCCCCAGAGGATTTAAATCCAACTGTAAGAGGCCTTTTGAAACCTCTGTTGTCACAACGCTTCAGATTCGTAGACGTGGATGTGTGTGTGTGTTTATATTAGCAAATATGCAGGGAGTGCTAAATTAGACATATAATACATTAGCACTGGTGCTCTAATTAGAGTGCTGGGAAAATAAAGATATGAGCAGTCAAGCCTCATTAACTGCTTGTGGTGTATGCTCACACTGTGCTAATGTGCTGTATATAAGGGTCAGCAAAACACACTGCAAAGTTACAACATTTTTGCTGTCCCATTGCTATGTTGTCACTGCTCCCAGTGACACCTGTGAGAGTGAGTACAGTTTTGCCCAGGGCTATCATCCATCACCCACGCCTCCTCTACTCACTTAGTATTGACAATTACTGATTCACCATATTGACACTGTTTCTTTAACACTTTATGTACCTAGAAAGTTTTGTAAAGAACAATTATCGTCATATTTGACTCTGTAGAGATGCTGCAGTGCTGCACTGTATTGTTGGCTGCTGATTCTTTGTCTTCTGCGTGGATCGAGCCCTGTTTTACTGCATTACTCATTTCAATAGCGTCAAAATTCCCTCCAGTACTCAGGTGAACTGAAATCAATCAAGAGGCAATATACGCAAAGTTTAGGTTTAGATCCAATGCCTGATTTTAGATGCTGTATGACAGAGGTTTATCCTCCACATCTGCCAATTCAGAAAACAGTCATAACCAGAAAGATTACAAGATACTGTACCCTACTCAAATAGAAGGCACGTGCTGGGAAAGATCTGGGTTTGGGTTGAAATGATCACTCTTGTGAGGATTCCTGCGGGTCTAGGATAGGGTCACCATCTAGAATTGACCAAAATAGAATAAGGAACTGCGATTAATAATGAATACCAACATCAATAATTTAATATTGAATCCCAATTTACATTGAATGCTAATATTCAGCTCTCTTTTTCGGTTGCAACGCAGAAACAGCTCCACTGGCCCAGTAAATCCCATGCAGAGGCTGACGAGGTATTGCATCTTCTTCCATTTCGACAGTTACCATGGTGATGAGAGCCGTCATGGATGGGGATTCGTATCTCGGGTCAGGTGAGGTGAGTATAAACGATGACTAAGTGCATTAATAATATATGGACGGTAAATACGAAGGCGGTGTGTCTGAAAACAGACCAGAGTACAATTAATAGGATAAAATCAGCCTCTAGACAGAAACACAGCTGGGAATATGAGGTAAGTAAGTAAAGCAATTTAAGATGTGAAAACAGTGGTTTGTAGTGACTCCAGAGGCAACAGACGTGTAGGAAAAAGTGAGACCGTGGGTGCGGTTGGCAGTGGCAAATTAGCCGTTAAATACAGTCAGTTGATGCCATATGTTAATATGAAGTTGTGCAGGAGAGCTTTGCCAGTGCAGCTATGGGCTGCAATGATGAGATGCTGGTCATGTTCGTCCAGGTAAAACTAAAACCAGTGAGGGTACATGTAGGGTGGTATCCTCTGGTATCAAGGGACCAATCTGATCGGAGAATCATATTTAGCCTGCTCTTATTTCTCTTCGCTGTCGCTCTTCCTCCTCACCAGTAATTATTTAAGCAGCAACCATCATGTCTCAAGTCTTAATCACCACAAAGTTAACACAGGATGCCAGCTTCTGATGCACTGCACAGCCACTGCAGCTACATGCATAGATTGAAACACTAATATTCACAGCTGAAAAGACAAAACAGGTGGCAGTCTTTCTCTGGAATGAGGAAGATGGAAAAACAGCAGTGTCTCAGGAATAATTTCTCACATATTAAGGATGGTTTGGTCTGATTGGCAGACCTCTGTGACATCAAAGAGATAAACTTACGTTTCTGCAAATTGTTTGACTGGATAAGCCTCGTTATTCAATTTGCCTAGAAGCATAATCCACATAAGATTGTGTTAATCCAAAATGAGGATGTGTGTGTTCTAAAAATGTCAGATGAGCAGACAAAAGAACAGAGCTCAAAATGTGGGATTGTATGAGCAATATTTTAAATTTCCATTGCTGAGGATTAAGTCCTAATTTCAACTCCTTTCCAGCAACAGTGGTTGTGCTTACTATTAGTAACTAGTATTTCTATATGGTGGAAACACATCCTCAGTAGATATCATGTAAATTAAAAATTAACTGAACTCGAACCAAAATAAAGATCCACTGTGTAGGATTTAGTGTACACCCCACTGTGGCCACAAGTATGAATATGATATTTAATTTCTGTTCCTTAATACTACACACTAGACCTTTAATAGAATATGCTATTTTTGTAAATGACTTTATCTATTTTAAGGTGCAATATATAGGAATATTCATTAATTAAAAAAAATAATATATTTTTTTTAAACTACAGTTATCACAAGACTGTGAAGAAGCACCTGCTTCGACTTTACATTACGGTGCCATGATCCTCCAGTGCCTCCGTCCCAGGCCTGAAAAACCTCCTCCTCCCTGTGCACCAAGTTCTGGACCACTGGCTGCACAGCTAACTGAGCTAACTAGCCAACAGCAGCGAAAAGTTAGCAGCAATTAGTGGTTCCTCTGATTATTTGCCGCCCCCATTTGTTTGAACTCAACAGGTGGCCAATTCTTACATATTGCACCTTTAATGCCATTTTGAATTTAGTGATTATAAATAGTCATACAGTGCCCAGTCACTGAAGTTTCTACAATGACTCGTATTGTTGTTCAGCTACGCATCAACACTTGCAAACTAGACAGTAATATGTTCAAATCAATAAACCATTTCCCAATTTTAGTGATATATTTTACCAGTTCGGTCACATTTGAACAATCTCCAGCGGGTGAGATTCCTACAGTGAGTAGCACATTTGTCCCTGTGCTATAATGATTTGTGCTCAAAGTAGCTCAAGTTCAGAAAAGCTCACATGATCTTGAATTTGACTCATTTGCTGCCTGAGGGGACGTTTGATGGGAATGTAGGAAACAGCTGGTCACAATAAAACGGAAAAACAACAAACACATCAACAATCAGAAAGGAAATATTGTACTGCTGGCTCCATTAAGGTGGGTCACTGGAATACACTAGGTAACATTCAGAGATCAGATTTCTGAATGTTTTCTGCATTAGTCTCCTTATAAACAAAACAAAGCCAGTTTTGTGATAGCAGTAGCAATCTATTTCTGATAGTTGCCCTGTTTACCCTCCAGAGGGCATTTAAAGTTTCTGACAGGCAGACAGACATCGCAACAGGCAGCCAAGATCTGCTGAAATCTGTTGACAGGCGGACGCTTGTGAAGAGGTGCCAGGTTATCCTGAGGGGGACAGCTCCACCCCTGTTGTATCCCAACACTGTAGTCTATTTACTTTTGTTTTAGTACAGTGAGGAGAGTGGAGACCGTGAGGAGTCCATGAGGGCAAGTAAAACATTAAGAAATGTACTTTATACTTCTACTCCACTACATTCTGGAGGCAAATATTGTGCTTTTTACTCCGTTACATTTATTTGATAACTAGTAATTTGTTACGTTGCAGATTACACGCAGCACTGGAGCAAGTCATTTATATGAACCATTCTTGGATTTTAAAAAACACTGATTCAAGTGATTCAGCAGTGAATATCTGATCCAATGATCAGCTGCCCCGTAGTATACAGTATAACCCAACATATAGATATATGCATTATTGACTTTTACCTGCACTTTTGATACTTACTTTCATTTATTGACATATGATCACTTTTAATACTTAAGTACATTTAATATCTTAATATTCTGTATTTCCTTATACACAGTTGTAAGGAGTTGAAGTGTTGACTTACTCAGCATGTTATCGTATATTATCAATAACATTTATATGTAACACTTCATTCTGCTTACAATGACATAATAGAGTGTTATAAACAATTCATTACATGTTTATACACTGATTTCAAATGCTAAATATGGGTACATTGAATAAAGTCTGACCTATTCATCCCTGGACTAAATGTGGCTTGACCATTGGGTCTTTTGTGCGCACTAAGTCAAAAAATGGCGTTCTGATTCGAATTTCCATTTCCATTTTCAAACTGCGCCACATTGCGCCGAGTCGTGCCTGAGATGGACCATCTCTCCGCAGTGAGACCAGAACGCGCCCGGCACGTCTCCGAATGGGTTTCGTTGGCGTCTCGATGACCCCCCCTTCGCCCCCTCAAACAAGTGTGTGTTGTGCCACGAAACTCATGTCTGTGCAGGAGGACATTTTTAAAAGTCTGTGTGTGCTCAGCTCTTAGTACTTCTGTGGCCTCCTTACTGTATCTCTGTGAATTGCAGGTTCATCTCAGTTCCGTGTCCCCATTTGTCCTCTCAGACGTCGGCTTTATTCTACTGTTTCGTCACGTTCCCTCTCAGCTGTAGGCTGTAGGAGTTCTGTTAAGCTGCTGCCGATGAAAACCCAACGTTTCCTGATTTTGCTGCTTCATAATAAGAGTTTTCGAATAACAAAATAACGCCGGGCTTTTATTGTGAAGAATTCATATGAAATGAAATTTATTCACCGTTTTACAGTAGCTCCTTTGACCACGAGTCACAGCCATGGATCAGCCCGCTGCTTTTACATGTAAACGTCGTCAACTCAAGACAAGCGCGTCATTTGTTAAAGACACACCTTTATGCGGGTAGCCCCGTTGTAATGGAGATGCAAATGCCTTCTGCTCTGGACTGACACGCCGAGTCAAAACGAGTCGAGCCAAGCCATCACACGTGTATCGAAAGGGCCATTCGAGGTGCTGGTAGGCAGATTTTGTTACCTTATTTGACCACAGCCAGGCTAGCGGTTTCGCTCTGTTTCCAGTCTTTATGCTAAGCTAAGATAACCTGCAACTGACTGTACATTCATATTAAGCGTGAAGACTTGACATTGGTTTTACTTTTATTATCAACTCTCTGCAAGAGCGAAAATACGCATTTTTCCCAAAATGTCAAAGTATTTCTTTAAAACGGGAATTTACTGTTTGTCAGCCATTTGAGCGATAATTCCACTGATAATCTTATGAGAACTGATGAGGAGGACATCTTTATAGACTGTCCTGTTTGCGGGTGACGGGCGGGCTGAATGTGGCCTTCAGGTGTATGATGGGCAGCTGCTGAATTTTGGGGGAAAAAAGCTTGTGTTTAAAGCTGAAGAAGAAGGAGAAGGAGGTGACGCAGGAGCCTCCATGACGCTTCTCTCGATCTTCTTCTTCTTCTTCTTCTTCCCTCCTCCTCCAATTATCCGTCCTAAATTCTCGTTCATCCAATCATTTCGTTTTCGCAGCGCTGCGCCCTCCAATCACCATCTGTCGTCCAGGCAGTAACACTTATACATATCTGCTGTAATTAGACAATCATTTCCACATGTGGATCAAACTCCTTCAACCACTCAACCCCTACCTCACCCTCCTATCCGCCCACTGTCTCCGTTTTCCTCCCTCTGTTTTTCTTATTTCCCCGTCTCACACTCTACTACCCTCCGCGTGCCCCTTTTTCACTTTTGCTCTCCCCCCACGTCTCCCCCGTCTCTTTCTGATTGAATTACCATAAGTGCAGGTCTTGGCCAAAATATGCCAGCTTGTTCTGATTAAAACTGTCCTTGTTATACCAGAGACTTTCCAAATGGCTGTGAGCAGTTTCTGTGTTTGGGGGTTGGCTCAGGAGGAGGAGGAGGAGGAGGATTGGGGGGGGGATGGAGGGGTGCACACGCAGTTTGTGTTGAAAAGAAAAATGCTGCCAGACAACATCGGACGGCGAAAGATAAAGAGTGGAAGCCCGAGAACAAGATGGGGACAGAGTGGACGGAGATGGAGAGACGGCGTGGTGAGGCGGGGAGGGCGCAGAGACGGAATGAGACAGTAATGGTAGTTGACAGAGTTGGGTTCACAACAGGTTCATGGTGACATCATGGTTGAATTTTGGGGAACATTTATATAGGAAAAACTATTCACTGCTCATTGGATGCACATGTACGCCCCCAACCTACTTTTCCTTTCCCCGTCCTCTTTCTGTACTTCGCCATGAACACTGATCATCGCCACCAAAAATGCACATTTTCTTTGCCGCATTAAAATAACTGTTTTGGCCTCAGCTTAGCGAATATGCACATCTCCGTGCACACATATGGTTTACCCATATTTCGCCCGTGTTTAATAAAAAAGCTCCCTCAACTCTCAGGTTGTTAAACTTTATAACCCCAAACTGACAACTGCTACCCAGAGTGTCACTCTTTTCCCTCCTTCTCTTCCCCCTCGTCCTCCTTTTTCTCCCATTTTTTTTTTAATGCCTGCGAGTCTAGCCAACCCTCACCACTGGTACAGTATGTTCTTTGTGTTCATGTTTAGCTGTTTGAGGGACAGAAAAGACATAAAGGAGCCGTGGGACCCGAAACGTGTTTATGGTGTATGTGTGGGTGTGATTATATTTGTGTCAGCTCTTTTTCTTGCTTGAAGAAAATTAACAGCAGGGAGTTGTGGTGTATTAAAGGTTCTTTGTGTCTTGTGCATGTGTATTTTTTTGGGGGGTTTTTTTTGGTGCCAGTGTTTATTGGTTTGTGGGCATTTGCCAGCCGTAATATGAGAGTAAGTCTGCTTCGCGTTTTTGCATGTATGCTTGTATGTTTGTGTGTGTGCCCAGGCGAGCTTGTCATGCATGCCTGTCATCCTCTGCATGCCGCTCTGTGCACCACAGAGCTTCACATGACATCAATCTGAGAGCAGTGGGATAGTGATCTCATTACCAACAGCCTGTTGCTGATTAAAACCTGCCGTCTGCACCCTCCTCCTTCACCCTTTCTTTTCTTCTCCGCTCTCTCTCCGACTTCCTTGTCCTTCGCTCGACTCTCCCCCTCCTCTCCTGCTTCTTCCACCCCTCTACTCCAGAGTCGCACCATTCTGCGGTTTCTCCGCTGCTAGCTGCCAAAAAGGGCCCCTTTTCGAGCTCTGCAGAAAGTTATAAGCTCCCCTCGTTTTTCCTTTTTGGTTTTTATTCCTTCGTTTCTTTGTTCTGTCCTCTCTTCTGTGCATCTTTCGGCCGTCTTTATCAGATGCCTCCAGTAGTTACCGACCTGCAGGCCTCATCGAAACCCTTCTCATGTTTCTAATCTTCTCTCTGAGTCAATCTGCTTTGACACTCATCGATACAGAACAAGAAAAAGGGTGAGGGTGAGGATGGGGGATGGGGGTGGGGGCAGAAAATGTCTGTGAATGTGTCTGAGAGTGTGCGTCTGTGTGTGTGTATCACCATGTGGACGCATGTGCTTATTAGCGCCTCACAGATTTACAGTCAGAAATACACAAATGCCTCTTTCACACTCAGCCAGACGTTATACACTCCCCTGCTCTTTGCGCATTTCACTGACACAGAAACACAAACAGGACTAACCTTTCACCTTGCTCCTCGCCAACACTGCTGAGAAGTGTGGCACTAACCCAGATGGTCGGAGAGTGGGACTGTGATTGGACGCTCGCAACCCCGTTCCAAGTCAGAAGTCACTCAGCAGAAAATGACATCAAACACTGTGCTTATTTTAACATACATGGTCATTTTGTTATAGTAACCATTCAGTGGTGTGTGTTTCTGTCAAAGATGCCCCTGACACAAAAATAAAGGTGCAGAGGGAGGCAACAACAGAAAAAAAACAATCTCTGTCTTTTATTTGTACATTAACGGAATCCATTCCAGAGATTTCTTTTGTTCCTTTGTTCTACTATTGAAAACACACATATCATATTACTTCACAGAGCTATTTACTTATTCATTTATCCAGTCCTGCCTCGCCATGTGGCTTATATCAATTGTTTGCATGTTATGTATGAAAGGAAAGCATGAAGAGGTCTTCACACATAGTGATATGACATTAATGTGTTGCAACATTTGTATGTTTTAACATAACCAATTGGGGTTTGGTGGTGCATTGCTTCACTCCAGTGTCTTTATGCAAAGGCCCACCATTTTGTGTCAAAAAAGAAGGATTTTGCCTTTGGTGGCGGATTTAGTGAAATCCTTCAGAAGAACAGACATTTAACAGTTCTTTTGGGAGTTAAGTGCAGATGTATTTTTCAAGAGAACTCATCTGGTTAGTATAACGATAAATAATAAAGGCCTCTGTACAGTCTGGTTCCATTTGATTGGATGTATGAATATGGATATCTAACGTTTTTTGGCATTTTTATAAAGGTTCCTTTCAATTTCAATTTTTTCTAGTTTTGTTTCCAGGTCACTGTTTATTTATTTAGTTAGGTTGTTACAGTTTTAGGGGGTTATTTTAGGAGTGTATATAAACATATTTTTTTAGGAGACATGGTTGATAAAAACATAACATTTAACTATTTTCATATGTTTATGAAAATCATGTTGAGGACTGGTACAGTTATTTTATGTTTTACAACCTGTCAACCCTGAGAATTTAAAATAAATGACTCTTGTCTCAGCTTTTATTTTGGTGGGTGACCTGTACTGACTGCTGCTGTCATGGATCGGCCTGTAGTGGGCTGACTCCGCTACTGAGGCCAGTCAGTCAGACAGTAGCAGACAGTTTTATCTCTGACATGAAGAGGCAGGTAGCTCTGCCCCTCAGGGGCCGGCTGGCCAGGTTTGATCTCATCACGGATCAAATGTATCTCCATCAAATGCTTCCTTACCAGAAAACCGCTGGGTTGATTTGCTTAGGAAAATCCTGTAGGAGGAGAAGAGTCCGCTTGAACTGATTTAAAGGTGCGGAAACTGCCAGGAGAATGGCCCTTTGTACTTCTCAGGCTGCATGGGAAAAGATGGAAAACAGCTCATGCTAGTTTGCATTTTGGAGATTTAATAAAGTCATCTAACGTATATACCAGGCTCTGGATGATTTTCAGAGAAGATATCCAGATTTGTAGATCTGTAGATGAAATATTTTGCACAGTCTGTTTATGTGTAGCACTTTGAATTGGTTGTACATTTAAAGGGGCACTATGTCGTTTTGGAGAAGAAATTTAAACTTAGAATATATACTGAATATATACTTAATATACTGAATATTAATATGGTAATATTACAAACTAAGACATTTTTAACTTTACCATAACTGAATAAACAAGCTGTTCTCAGAGAAAAGTATGGTCCCCAGAAAGCAAAACAGTATGAAATTGTCTTTTAAGGTCAGTTTGTTTATTCAGTCAATTCAGTAATGAAAATAGTTTTAGTTTGTTTATGCATAAAAAAAAAAACAGTCAATAAAGATCTTTCTCCTCTGATTGAAATTTCTTCCCAAAACTACATACTGCACCTTTAATAGTTGCAGTACGCAATACTATCACCAAGGTCAAGATTATCATTATTAAATGGTACGTTTATAGTTATTTAAACTTCATTTAATAGGTGAACTACACATAATTCATTAACCATTTACAGTGTTATCAACATCAGTTGCAACGATATGGCTAACAATAGTTTAACACATGGTTTATAAAGCATGTCATTGTTTGTTAACACTGAAATAACTATTAACTCAAGTTTGATTAACCATACATTTACCATTCATGAATTATGGTTGTAAAGTGTCACCGAAAACCAGTTTAATTTTGATGATTGTTTACAAGATTCTTTTCTTTTCACAATTTTATTTACATTTTAAAGACATAGCAGAGTATTGACGCTGCATTTCCAGTTTTTAACTCGCTCGTTTTATTATCCTGCATCATAAGGGTGTATTTTTCCCTCATTAGGGATATGTAGTCACAATAAAGCACTGAGTGGTCCTTGATTGGCCTCGGGCCCCTGAACTCCCACTTTGGCTGGCCACACTCCCAAAGTCGAGGCATTGTAAACACGGAGCGAAAGCCGAGGGCTGATACTGATATCCCCAAAGGTGTGCAGCCCTTCTGCAGCATGTGTGTTTGTGTATGTCTGTGAGTTAATGACTGTTTCATTAGTGTGCGTACATGCATGTATGCACCGCTCTCACCTCTCAGTGTGTGAGCGGCAGAAGCCTATCTTTGGATGGTGAACAGCGGAGGAACAAATTTAGAAATGCAAAACAAACACTCGCAGAGTTGAGAACCCAACAAAAGAACGCTGACTGACAGTCCACTGTGGAAGGACTGGAGGTAAAGAGAGAGAGAGGGAGAGAGTCTGAGACAAAGAAACAGAGAGAGAGAGAGAGAGAAGGGGGAAAGAGAAGGGGGTGGGCAGCAAGATGAAACCTAAGCTTTCTGGACCCTGTTTTCCCTTCCTTCGGGCATTCTGTGGCTGGTAAAAAATGTGCTGTATATTTGAAGTGTTGGATCACGTGACAAAGGCAGGGTTTGTGAATCAAAGTACACAATGATTTCAGGAGGAAAGAGAGGGAGGGAGAGAGAGAAAGAGAGAGTGAGAGAGGGTGTGTGTTAGTGAGAGAGAGAGAGAGAGAGAGAGAGAGAGAGACGGGAAAAGGAGAGTTAGGCGGAATGCAACAGGCTGAGCTCCACCGTCGCTACGAGAGGGACTTCTGACTGACAAACACAACTACTACGCTCCTTCTCAGCTGCCACTGACTTACCCCCACTGACCAGCAGATTGTGTGCCGAGCTCACAACTTTCCAGGTCTGTTAAGTTTGCGTTTCAAACCCATCTTTAAGATCTTCTTTTTCCTTACAACTCAAGTGTGTTGGCGGTGTGTGAGAAAAAGAGGACAGACAGAGGACATGTCAGAGCATGAGTGAGAGATGTGTGTGTGTGTGTGTGTGTGTGTGTGTGTGTGTGTGTGTGTGTGTGTGTGTGTGTGTGTGTTTCTCTTGTCTCTCTCTTCCCTTTCTCTCTCTCGGTTTCTCCGTGTGTGTGTGTGAGTGTGTTTCTGGGACAACATGTGCGGAGAGGTTGAGTTTCCTGAGGACAGCTTTAATTGAGAACAGAGATTTTCAAGAGAGGGAGAAAGAACAACAGAAACAGCTAAGGAGGGGAATGAAAGCTGATCAGCACTTGCATGTGGTCCCGGGCCGCTCCATGTGAGGAGACGAACGAGGAGAGACGTGTGTGTTTCCCCATTAATGGATGCACATCCGTGTGTTTTTTCTTAACTTTATGAACTCTGATTCACACTTGCTGAATAATCAGAACAGAAAATAAAAGGGGAATGTTTTTGTGTTAAAAAATGGATGTTAGAAATCCCCTTATTTTTTTTATAGAATGACGTAAATGGGAGACGAAGTTGCCATACAAAACAAAGTGTACTATTTTCTCCTGTTGCACACATCTGTCCCGTGCTACAGGTGAGTTCAGGAACCATCTCAGGCCCATTTTCCAGCAGCAGACGAAGTAGCTGCTCAGGCCTGCAGGCACTCAGCCAACAGACCGGCTTGTCAGTCTTGATGGATTACTCCATCAACATCACAAATGGCTGAGTAGATCTGGTCTACCTGAGTATGTACACACTCAGTCACTCATCCCCCCCCCCCTCTCCCCTGAAGGTTATGTAAACAGGGTTTCCATCCACACAATTACATAAGCGGGATGGAAACACTGAAATAAGCTAGTCCGGATATCACAAGACGGTCTGCAGTGTGTCTGATCGCTGCTGCTTTGCATTGTGTTTGCGTGTGTGTGTGTGTGTGTGTGTGTGAGAGAGAGAGAGAGAGAGAGAGAGAGAGACAGTGAGTATGTATATGTGTGTGAATAAACTTTCTGACCCGCTTGTATTGAAACACAGTCTGTGAATCATTTCAAATAGCATCCTCTGTACGACGCGCTCTATAAATACGGACGTATCGCCTGATTGATGATCGTGATTTAGATGCTAAGTGCTTCCTCACAGCTGATCGAGCTGTCTGTCCACTAACACCACACTGCTGACCGGCCTCACCATGCCTCTCTATGATATGCACTCCAATGCAAGGAGCTATTCTGGCAAACTCTTGACAAATCTATCACAGATTAATTTTCCTTAATGTCTGGAGGAATGCTCATCAGCACATCCAGCCTATAAGCAGCACTTAATCAGCTGGGTGTAAGCATATATATTAGAGATCACATTCTGGAGAACAGTGACAGACACACTTAATATAACTCCTCTTATGTTCTTCGTCTTTGTCTTCTTCTTCTTCTTCTGCTACTGAGAGAGCTCTGTCACTCTGATCCCAGGTCAGATGTTTTCAGGTTTTAAACTCTAACTTTTTGTTCATCTGTTTTTGGTTAACTCCTGTTTCTTTGTTGTCTCTTTGTTTTCATCATTTGGGGGAAAAAAAAAACATTCACCAGGTTGGATGTGTTGGATGTAACTACTTTTAACTGCATTGCAATCTCATCTTTGTTCTCTACACTTTTCAAGAATGGCAGCCCCTCAGGCTGAGGAGGCTGTCTGGCTCCTCTCCCTCTTTCTCTCCGTCTCACTGACTTCTTTCTTCTTTATTTCCTCAATATGAAAAAAAAAGCCTCCATCTTCTTTGCTGGTCTGTGTCAGCTGAGTTTGATTTTGCACAGGGTTGTTCTCATCGCTCTCTCCCTACATATAAATGGAAACTTCAAACTTCCAAAACAAAGACGCGAGCGTTTGCTACTTTTTTTTCGAGCGAGGGAAAGACACAACTGTTTTCTTGTTCTGCAGAATTACATATTGTCCACAGAGTTATTTTGAGAGATTTTGGTGAGAGCCACGGACTGGCTGTGGTTCGACTTGACGTGCCCAATTGGCTTCAGAGATTTTGGAAGTCGCTTATAGCATTCATTATTGCTTTCACTGCACTTTCTCACAATTTAAGGCTGAATGTGTCTCAATGCATCCGGAGAGTTTCTCGGTGTGTTTAATCATGGCCCGGGGCTGCTCTTCGGTACAGACTACACATCCCTTTAAACACACTTCTAATCCTCCAGCAGGGCACAGATTTTTGAGTGTGTTTGAGACACAGGCTGTGGGGGGTTTCAGGCAGTCTTCAGGCTCACTTTTCACTTTAATACAAAATGAAAAGCTGCCTACCAAATAGCTCAATTAGGCCTGACCCATGGCCTGGCCGCTTAGCCCGGAGCGACAAGGGGCTGACCTCAGCTCCGACCTGGAGACCCTCGGTGGCCCACAGGGCTGGCTCCACATAATGACAACATTGTGTGTTTTATGAAACATTACTATCCTCAACATCATCCCCATTAGCAGTGCTAACACAGAACTCACACTTTGTTATTCCATGTATGTCGGACAGTTTAATTTTGCACTCAAGAGAAAGGCCATAAATTAGTCAAGAGACACTTTGTGGTGGCGAAGTTGGAGACTGATCATGGTGGCTTTGTTGCAGGTGTAGATTATTTGATGTTTGCTGTAACTCTTTTATGTACTTAAACTTGTTGATCGCAGTAGTTATTGACCCAGGGAAGCTATTGCCAGGGTAACAACTAACTTAAAGGGCCTCTGTAGAGCTTCTGTGTTGAGCTGGAAGCCCAACAAGTGGTTAGTTTATGTTAGCAGACTCCATTTCTAAACTAACGTTAGCCATTGAAACTCTTTGTCAGCGGAGCAGAGAGGCACGGAGTCGAGGCACCGGAGAACGTCCATGAAGTCACATCCTTTGGACTTTTGCAGAAAGTCAGACCCAAGTCCTTCACAAAGAAATCCACAGTCTAGCAGCATTAAACAACTGAAACAAATCATCCAAATTGTCACAGAGATCTCCTTTAACAATAATTGTATTGATTTAAATTTAGGGCTGCAACAAACAGTTACTATCATTTCTTTAATGATCTTTATGTTTTCTACGTTCATTAATTAAATGTCAGTTACTTTTTTCCCAGAGCTTGATCACAAATCACATTGCCTCAGTGGACAATCTGTTCAGTGTACAACATCCTCTGTCCTTAGACCCCAATTTAAGAAAAAGAAAAAATTCCCATAGTAATAAAGAAAAAACATTGTAACAAGGAAATTAAAATGTAAATGTGAAAGCTCAGTCTGAGCCATAGAGGAGGGATCCCTCTCCCAGACGGACAAACTTGTGTGTATAGAACAGAAAAAACTCAATCTCAGAGTACTCAGACAACAGTGACAAAATACAATGATACAAGCATCAAGTAGATTATAAAATGTACGTGAAGAGTGTGAATCCTGCAGGATGACGGAGCAGGCAAATCTTTTGCCAAGCTGCAATTTGGTGATCCGAGACACATGGCCTCCCCTCCACCAAGGTGACAGGAAGAGGACAGGCCACACAAGATAATTAGCAAACAATATCAGCATTAATACAGATTTTTTTTTCAAAGAAAACCGGTTTACTTTTAGCTGGATTTGTAAGATTCCTCAGTCATGCACACTGAAGTGTTTGAGCATTTTTTAGTTAAAAATGGTGAAAGATTAATGAGTCACCTGCTACACTTGTGTGTTTTTGTTCAACAAACTAGACAAGTTAGATGTAATAAAACAATAAGACATTGAACATGAGCATGTATGTAATTCATGGAAAACCAAACCTCCTATTCTCTGAGTTTGTAGTTTTACAAGAATATTGAATCTGTCTTTATAGAAACATGCTGTTTGAGTAAAACGTGCAGCTTTTTTATGTAGTTATATTGACTCTAAATAATGTTTTTTGTTAATAATTCCACTGGTCACCTACCTGAAAGTTACATCATTCAGGATACAGTACTCATTCCAAGCATATGCAATGTAACTGAGTGGTTGTGTGAACGATTCAACGCGATGGTGAAATAAAAAGATAAAAAAATCAGTGTGATAACACCCAAAATAACTCGGGACATTGATGTGTTACTCATTCGCCGTTTGGTGATATCAGGCTGGGAACATTCCTTTGGTAGATTTAGTGTCATATTAAAACAAACTAAACTAAAACTGTTTTGATGGACGTATCATGGATTGACTGAGTTGTTACTTGGAGTGAATTTAAGGGATTAGTCTAACTTGTTTGGAAATGATTGGCTTATATGATCGTCCAGCTCTTGGCAAGAAAGAAAAAAATGACTTTTTTCCAAAATGTGGAACTATGTCCTTCAGGTTGACATATCACGGTGGCCAAATGGATTATCAATTTTGCCGTCCTGCTTCAATGTATTTTTATTTTTTTGGGCCTCTCTTAACTAATTGAGAGGGGTCAGATCCAGCTTGCTAGAAATCTTTTTAATAGCCTGAATGTCTGGCGATCAGCACCAACAACAACACTTGGAAAACAGATTGTTTTCCAGACCTTATATATACATCTGAGCGTACATTATTGACATAATGGATCGCATAAATTGAAAATATGTGTTTGCACAGACAGAAACATTTAGTGGTTATAAGATAGATGTCTGACACGGATAGTTTATGGCTCAGCAATATTTGTACTCCTCAAAAACATTTTTACATGTCAGTTTGACATGAAATATAGTACGGTCATTTGTTGGAAAATCTAATTAAGTTATTTGTGGGTGTTGGTGCCTATGTTTTTCCTCCTCTGCAATGGTATCTGTGTGTCACTATATGCATTTACTCCTCAGTGTGTTTCAGAGCAGCTCGTCCCAGGGCTGCTTTCTCCCAGAATAAGACAGATTTGATTGTGGTTTTATGGTTTGCTTCTAATTGTCCTCGCTGAAGTCATGTTCTTTCTTGCATTTGGCTGTTTTCGGGGGAGTTTTTAGGCTTCATATCCACTCAGAGTCTCCCTTTGAGTTTACTCTATGTACAGAAACTCTGTGGTTTTAAAAGCGGAGATCATATTCAAGTTTGTCCTCTTGATTTCCCTCCGACGATAACACACTGTCTCCATGGACACACGCGAAAGCTAAACAAAACCATTAACTCGATTCCGTTGTGCAAGTCAGAAGTGGCTGAAAAGATTGACATTCGCTCAGTATTACACTGACAATAACAGATTTCAGAAGAAAAGGGAGAGAACAGCAGATAAGAAAAGCTAATATCCACAAAAGAACCTCTAGAGATAACAAACAAAACCAACAAGCTCAACAAGAGGAAGCCTATTTTTCAGCTGAGTCACATGGTTTGAAAACAGTTTTTAAACAGAAAGATGACTAAATAGTTGGAACGAGACGAAACACACTTTTCTTTTTTTACTTTGGAGTGTTGAGTGAAGGAGCAGACTTTTTGGTTCATTCGGTCTGTTCTCAGTCCAAAAGATCCAAATGTGTTTATTATCTGTTTTTTATTCAGACTTTCAGATGAGTGCTCGCACTCTCTCTGGGGTGAACACGCAATCGGGTAATCCACCTGAAAAACCAGCACTGAGGACTAATCAAGCACATGATTAAAGAGATAAAGGACATCATTGTGTGGTTGGAGCATTTATACCCTCTGGTTGCAGTTTGGAGTCACTTAATTGACACTGTTTCCAGGAAAATATGAACATCTGAACTGTTTTTAAGGCTGTTGCTCATTTCTTCCTGAAACTTTCTGAAACTGAAATCCTAAAACCTGCCAATGTGCTTGTACCCTGAGACAAGTTGAAAATTCCCCACTGTTCACATGGTGCTTTGCCATGAAAATAATGTTGACAGTACAGTCCAAAAAAGTGTAGGAAATAGGGAGGTTTTTATGTCATTTTTCCTGTAGTCCAGATGGCAGGATGGCAGACATGCAAGAACCGGATTTGTGTCCATCTTGGACCACTGGGCCACAGTGACAACAAGCATTTCTCATTCCCAGGTTATCAAATGCTGTTTTCCTTTGTCTCGTCTCACACAAGGTTTAGCTTTAGTATCTGCATGAAACACAACAGGCTTTCATCCAACTGCAGTTTAAACCCATCTGTGGCAATATTAAATTCTCAGAGCAGGTCCGGTGCCGTAGCATAAGGGCTCTAGCACACCAAGCCGAGGGTCGGCAGTCAGCCATATTCAAGGCCATCGTTGAAAATGTGTAGTTTTTTACAGTGTGCCCTGAACCATTGGCACTAGTGGGCTCTGGGCAGCTCTTGTTGGCTGACTGAGCATGTTGAATTGTTGGCTGGATGGCTCGGTATGAGAAATCACTCTGATTGACTGTTCAGTCGTGTGAATCAGTGCTGAATTTTTCGCCCCCGACTCTTCACCAGTTCCATTTCCTATTTTTTATCAGACATATTCTTGACCAGGAACTGCTACATTACTGACAGTGGTGTGAAAGACACCACTTTATCGTAACAATAGTTTGTGTATCCACAGTCCTGAGTCTTCAGGTTTCCCTTTTTGAATGAGGAAACAGTCTACCACTGCCGCAGAACATACCAGTTCTCTGGACATCAGCTGCAGTCTTTGCAGTGTGTTCTTCATCCCCACCAGTCCTTTGATTTCAGTTTGGTGTGTCCGGCCTCTCAAGAATGACAAGGTCCACACATGAAGGAGGTCAGGCCAGATGGATTAGTCAAAGTCAGTACTTACCACTTCTCAGGTGTGTGTGAAACCAAAAGTCAGCGTTGACTCATTTTAACTCACTTACATGACATACTTGACTTACATCACTTATATAATGACAAAAAGGGCAACTCACACCTAAAAATTGCAACTCATGCAGCCCATTCCAAATAAATCAATCCTAATTCATCCCATCTATAAAACACTAGTTCCTTCAAAAGAGGAGATCACTGCTAAATGTCAGTAATAATGAGATGCCAATGTGGCATTGATGGGGGATTTTATGCGTGAGACAGAAAAGAGTGTGACTAAGAGACTGTTCAGAGTAAGACTGGATCAGATGATGCCAGTAAAAATAAAGAGGGATAAACTCTAAATCAGAGTGGGACTGTTTAAAGAATCCTGGAAAATGAAATATTTAACTCTTCTTTTACTCCAAAGCAAAGAAGAGATGCACGACGACACATGTTAAAGTTCTGATGGACGCCATGCAAGAGTATGTGGGCAGTGCAACTGTTTTTGTTGCTGCCATTGTGAAGCTTTTGAATTGAATTTAACGCCAAGTAGTTTAAAGGGCCAGTTCTAAATGGCATGTATCTTTTTCATTAACATATGCATCCTTGTCAAGCTGCATTTTCTGAACACTCTAACTGTGGCTGTTTTCCGTTGATTCGCTGAGAATGAAAGACACATAGACTTCCTATTATCACCGCACATTTCGCAGCCCCTAAAAGTGGACTCATTATACCATAAAACTGAAGATTAACTGTAATTCTCCCATCATCTATTTCCTTAAAAATGCTGCACCAGACCATCTCCAGACCAACAAGACATTTGTTTTATAACGTGCCATAAAAAAAACAACTAAAAATGGAACCAAAATTCTCAAAACACGAAAGATTGATGCAGCTCTTACAAAACTGTTTACTGCCATAATGTTATGGAAACGTTTCATTTTGCATTATACATCAGCACATAGAACAGTCATTAATTTGAGTTCTGGTTGGGACAGCAACTTTTTTCTGCATTTGAGGCTTATGAGTCTTAAAATGATGGTTGGGTGTTTTTGTGTGGATGGGGAGGCCTCTGTAGGAGTAAAGTTAAGAATCCCTTCTGACAGAAAAGCCACATTTCAGCCCAAAACCCTCAGTTTCTGGAATGACTTTCCAAGAAAGAAAGATGGTCCTTCAGCTCAGTGCTGTCTGCAGTTCTACCATGGTTTAAAGACATGCAATGATTCGGCAAGTTAGTTCATTCATGTATGAAGAAGCGATGGCGGTTTTTACATGCAGACAATGATGATTGTCAGTTCATCAGTCATATTTATTTTTCTGTAACTCCATGTTGATGCAATGAAGCACAGTGAGGCTGCAGATTGTTAAAAACAGTGGCTGAAAAAAAAAAGGCTGTGCAAATACTTGACCAATCAGAAGTGTTCAGCACCACAAGCCCCACCCCCAAAGTTCCTGTACTTATGGGTACTACTTCTACCAGAGCAGGGAGTTTTGGGGGGTTAAAAAGGGGTTCCTAGTCCCTGGGGAAGGCTCCTGCCGTGGAACCAATCAGAGAAACAGATGTCATTAAGCTGTATGCACAAACTGGAAGCAAGAATGTCTGATCAACACGTGGCATTTATGAGTTACAAACAAATCATTATTTTGTGCACGTTCGGTTGAGTCAGTTCGACTCCGGGCCAGATGTTGGCTCTGACAGTGTTGTTGTTTGCTGACCAAGAAAGTAATGAAACAGAAGAGATCTTTCCTTTTTTTGCATTTCAGTATGAACAGAGATCTTCATGAAAACAGCCTTGGGGAATTTCCCAAGTACTGCTTACATGCAGAACGGAAACGGTGGCAGTGTCACCTTTCACAAATGATTGCCGGCCACAAATTGCGAGTCCTCCAGAGCTATCACATGCTCACGCAGGAGCTTCAAGTGTGCTGTTGGTTTTCATTATTCTGCATGTTGCCTCCTGAACTGCGGGTCTGGACACAGGTTGTTGTCACATGTAAATAAAAACTAAAGTTAACCAGTTTAGTGTGGACGGACTCTTAGTAATGACATTCTGTGTGTGTGTGTGTGTGTGTGTGTGTGTGTGTGTGTGTGTGTGTGTGTGTGTGTTTGTGTGTGTGTGCGTGCATGCGTGCGTGTGTGTGTGTGCATGCGTGTGTGTAGTTTCATAACTGTAACCTCAAGCTGATTTGAGATGGAAAAACCATAAAGTTCAGTCACATTTACACCCAGGATAACCAGCTCCAGATGATGCTCCTAATAAGCACTTAAAACATGTTATTCCAAAAATTGTTTTTGTCATTTCAACCGTTTACAGCTGGACCATGTTTACAGCTGTTGCAACAATGCGACTGAACGCAATGACGCAGCTCCCCAAAAGTGAAGTTTGATGGAAGTTTTGTGAAAACAAGTAAAGCTGACGAAACGTAGCAGCGTGTTGGAAAAGACAACGAGACGGAAAGCCCCATCGCTTCTACACCAAAGCTGTTTTTTATCGTCATCGTCTGGGAAAAAGGAGCATCATTTGTGTGTTTTATGTGTGTGTGTGTGTGTAAGAGAGTGTGTGTGTGTGTCTGTGTGTCAGCGGGACCAGGACCAGGTGACCCAGTCTGACCTGACCCAGCCAGGTCTCATAAAAGCAGCATTGAGGCCTGGAGGCCCAGAGACACAGCGCTGCTTTTGTTGCCCAACCCTAGGTGTATTCCCCCTGGAGGGAGGGTGAAGGAGGGCAAGGGGGGTGTTACTCATTAGAGAGAAAGAAACCATTCCTTGGCTTGGCCGCACATTATTTCATAGTTTATTAGTGGAAATAAAACTGTTTCTTTATTTTTATGCATGTTTTCTGCAACCACTCGGCCCGCTTTTTTTTTTATTCTTCCCTCCATCCCTCCTCACATGCTGCTTTACCACAGTCCGTTCTTTCTCTTATTAATCCAGTCTCCAGTATGGCTCTAATTAATAGGACTCTGTTCACTTCTTACACATGGTCTGCCAGATGCTTGAGACTCCCTCCCTCTCTTTCCCTCTGTATCCCTCTATCTTTTTCCAGCTTTTTTTTCCAGCTTTCAACACTTTATTTTTTTCGCTCCATCCCAATCCTTTTATACATCTGGCTTTCATACTAGTGATTTCAGTCTCTGAATTTTGATTGGATAAAGAGTCGACTTGAAGGGCTCAAAAGCTGCATCTGTGGAAGGATCCTCTGTCCTGTATTTACTCCGTCATTCTTCAAGGTCAATTGCAGCTTTCAATGGTGCTTCAGCATGTGTGAACGCACTGTGTTTCCCACTGATTACTTGCCCATGAACATGATTAAAGTCACAGAACATCTGTGTACGTTCACGTCTGCGGCCTGCGTGTCCGTGCTTGCATGTTTCCATGCTCTGCTTTTACAGAGGCATGTGTATGTATATGTTTTGCAACAAAAAAAGAAAAAAAAGAGTGTCCATTCCACACCGTGTATGTAATTGCTTATTATAATCACTACACACTTTGTCCAACCTGTGTTTGACATTCTTTGATGGTCGAACACAAAAGTTCTTTGTGGAAATAGTTGCAGGGACTCTCCCTAGCTGGCCCTCGGCTCGCAGTGAAGAAAAACCGCAGCGGAGCCAAGCAGTTACAGAAAAAATGTCAATATGGGAAATATGACTTTAAAAACAACACTCACCGCGCTGACTTTGTGGCTTCCAGTGTGAATCTGTACTATGTACTGTATGAGCGTGTGTGTGGGAAGAAATGGCTGCTGTAATAACAAAAGGCTGTTGGAGAGTTTTACTCTAATAATAGCAGCACAAACGTCCGATGATTGGTCTAATAGTTTGTCCTGCCCGTTTATATCAATGAACGTGCAATAACTATGAGAAACAGCCCTCGATAAAATATAACGCAGTGAAACAGCACCGCAGACTACAGGGGCATCAGCAGCATTAACATTGACATTATCACTTTCATGAAGGTCAGGTTTGTCGCAGGACTGACATCAGTTTCAACAAAGGGGTCAATACATTTTGTTTAAAGTCTAAAATGTCCCATCACATGTGCATTATTAAATTGCACATGTGTAAGAATACCCAGAAAAGATGAAGCACCCAACAAAAGAATATTTGTTCTGATTTTTACTGTTAATTTTAGTACCACCATGTGCTTAACAGGGTTTGTCCACCCACATAAAAAGCAAACAGACAAACATACTTTCTAAGGATCTGCAGAGATTAAATCTGGAGCACACTGTTATGGTTAGATTTTGTCTTTAAATCAAAGTGGAATGGAGCCATCCAAACACTTTGGATATGTTTGTCCAGGTTTTAAGATGTTGAGCTAGTGCAATAGAGGTGAATGGCTGCACGTACTATTTAATTAGAACTACTTTCTGCTGAAGAAATAGTCCCTATGCAAACTGCTCGCTGTGGGTTATTGAGAGTAACTGGGACACTGTTTTTGGAAAGATGTGTTGCTGTTGAATTTTTTATGTGATTTTGAGTATCATCTCCATTTTCAGAAAATAACGATGTCCTATCTTCAACAAATCATGATCCGTGTTGATAGATACCAAAAGACCAAAAGAGATCATTTAAGCGAATCGAACCTTGAAGATGAAAGCTGTGAAATGTATTCTTGCGTGACCGTGTGCTCTGCCCTCATGTTTAGAGCAGTTTCCTAACAGGCACGAGGCTAACTTTTGCAGTAACATTGAAATAAATGGTAAATCTTTAGATAAAAGTTATTTCATTGTTAATAAACATTGAAATGCTTTAATTATTTTAATGTTTATTTACAGATTCTGAAGGTTTATTAACATTGGATGCAGCCTACTTAATAAACAATTGATTTCGAAATGGTTTATAAAACATTTAATCGTTTAATGATTTTAAAAAACCCTATGAACTTAAGTTTAATGGAAACTATTAATGTACCATGCATTAATGATTATGAAGTGTTGTAGCTGTATTGGACAGGATCTTCTGTGTGTAACAGAAGCTATATTGTGTTGGGAGGGTTACTTTAAAAACATATTCCAATACAGTAACTTAAAATGTAATCAGTAACTCAATCAAGTAAAAAACAAATATCAATAAGATGACTTTTTATTTAATCTATGGTTATTCAATTACACTCTTCACCAGAGCGATTTTGTGTGAAACACTGTTTTTATGTGTGCAGTATATCATTCTTTATTTTAAGATATCTTGTTACAAACCTTCTTTTTTCTTCAATGTATCTATAATCTAATGACCTCTTTTCTCCTGTAACTTTACCGGAATACAATCCTTTTTTTTGGTATCCGACGTGATCCATGTATTCCAATACTCCCTAAGCCTCTATATATATTGTTTGTATAGTGTACCTGTATATGTGAACCTAAGTCATGTCTGTTTTTCAAAAACAGATGTGGACATGTGGAACATATTTTTTCTTGGAATCACTCGTATTTGTGCTGATTCTGTGTTTTCGTCTTAGTGGGACATTTGTAAATTCATAATTCTCTTGCTCTGCCTCTCACCCACCCCGGGTGTTTGATTCCCATGCCGAAGCAGGCCCAAAACAACAAGACATTCTTTGGCTGGCCTGTATTTACCACAGCTCCACCACAGAGAGTTAAGCTCCACCCACTCATGAAATCACTGAAGGGGATGAGAGAGTCATAGAGAAACAAGAGAGGAGGGCTGCCCTCATTTAACTTACCGACAGGGTCACAGAGTCCTCAGAGACAGAGAGGGAAGGTGACCATCACAAACTTTCAGAAAACTTCAGCCGCAGCAGAGGGTTGGTGGTGCGGGGCGCAGGGAGAGTGGGTAGGTTGTGCGTGTCTGTTGTCGTTAAGGGTTAATTGTACCCATGTTGTGGCTGGCCGTTCTCAGGCAGGCTGGCAGAGGGAACAGAGAGACCCTTTATAATACAGTCCTGCTGATTGAAATCATATGGCATTGCCTGAAATCATTGCACTACTTTGAAGACAGACACAAAGCAGGAGGAAAGTGTCGTGCACCCTTTTGCTTTTCAACATTCTCGTTTTTTTCTTCTTGGCTTTTATTCTTTGGCTGGATTTTGCGTTATTTTAGGTATTGTTTTGGTTACAGGTTGTTTGGTTGATTTTAATATCTGACCCCGTCATCCTGCTCTTCTTTCCTTTTCTGCAGAGTCTGGACCTGGTCAGGTTTTGGTCACGTGGTTCCTGGTTTCTCCTCAGTTCGTCCTCCTCCTCAGCATCCCTCTCACCTCCCTGCAGAAGAGCCAGCAGCCGAGAGGGGCTGAATGGCACCAGCCCATTCAAACTCATCATAGGCCCCTGACGAAAGACAACGCAGGCTGAGGAAACGACAAAAACAATCAGAGAGAAGTCACCGGAGTACCCAGCAGCACTTTTCACGATGGCAACCAACAGGGAGCACCAGCTGCGTCACATGACCGGATTCCCCCGCACTATGTACCCGTTCCCCTTCAACTCCATGCGGAGCCACTCCCCCTTTGACCTGCTGGCCAGTAGCCACCTCTTTGGCCGGTTTGGGGCAGACCTTCCTAAAGAGATGGCTGCGTTGTGTGAGTAATCAAAAATATTTATTATGCGTTTACTTTACTAACATTACAGAATAATCTCATCATACACAACTACAAATACATGTCCAGACTAATTCAGACTCCAGAAATAAGTGTGTTAGAAAATGGTTTACATAAAATCATTAGGGATCCAACTGGCCCATGGGTCAGTCGGCAGGCAAGAAATCCAAATCCCACGCCCTCGCTCATGACAAGATAATGTGCCAAATGTCTGTGTCCTGACCAGTGGAGAATTTTAGAAAAGTCCTCAGGGCCAATTTAGGCTTATAATCAAACTTTAAATCATGCACTGAAGAGAAGAGAAGAGAAGAGAAGAGAAGAGAAGAGAAGAGAAGAGGGAGGGAAGAAGAGAGAGAAAAGAGAGAAAAGAGAAGTGAAGTGAAGTGAAGAGAAGAGAAGAGAAGAGAAGAAGAGAGAAAAGAGAACTGAAGAGAAACAAGGAGAAGAGAAGAAGAGTTGATTTGAGTTGAGTTGACTTGAGTTGACTTGAGTTGAGTTTGCGGTAAGCCAGGCTGGAAAAAACAGGCTATAACAAGATCCTGTGTGTAATTTGCTGCTTTCCATAGAAAATTATTCAAATCATCATCAGTACAGATAGAAGCTGAAAAGGAAGATTAGACTTTTGGCAGATGAAAGAGTTTCTTATTTGTTTCAACAGTTTGTTGGGATGGAGACCATTTTGGGTCACAGGGGGCGCTGTTGCACTTCACATTGACATAGAGGACAGAGCAGCTGACCTAGAACCTGGAGGGAGTTCATACAGAGACTGGCAAAGAGTGAAGACTTTATTTGCTCTAATATACAATAAACAACAATCTTTATGCAATCTTTATTCTCTTCATAGTTTTAATGATGTTACTCAGACATTACAGGGTTTCAGCACTATTTGATTAAATCTGCATTCAAATAAGGACGACTATAACTCTGTCCCTTGCAAGTTCCCTGTAATGCTGGTGATTTTTAGAGTTTAAGAGTCAACCTGAGAGCATAAAACAACAGATTTTGTTGGTGTAAATAAAAATTATTTGCCTGTCACTTCTTCTCCAATCTCCGACACTATACACCACACATTGGACATCAGTTTTAAAAAAGAAGAGAAAACGAATAATAAACTTCAACAAAGGCAGAATTTTGTGGTATTGTTTTTAGCATTTTCTCTTTTGTCAATAGATAATTTTCACCTTTATAATATTTTTTTTTACTTTTGCAGATTCAAGACCAATAGATGCAGGTACCCAAAGCTCAAACTCATTCATGTGTTTATATGAATGCTGCCATCCTTCTGTTAATCAAGTCATCTACATTTGGCTGCTGTATGTCTGATGAAGCCCCACAATGGGTGTGTTTGCTTCTACGCCTATGTGGCTACACCGGTCCAATGAAATAATCGCAATACATCATACATACATCCCACGTCTTTTGAAGATTTATTTTAGTCCTCTCTCTCTCTCTCTCTCTCTCTCTCTCTCTCAAAACATACATTTCTCAGTAATTGTCAAAGTCGCCCAAGTGCAGAATTGTGCTGAGATGAAACAAAATGTCTGAAAATGTTTCAGAATTGGCAAACATAAATGACAGACCATTGCCATTTATGTCTCTTGGACCATGTGTTGAAAAGTCATATGTTTTTCCTCTGCAGCCGTGTTGGTTTGGACCCATAATGCCACTGACCTCTCAGCGTCGTAACATGTCCCATAATACCCTTTTAACTAAACTCTGATCCTGTGACATGTTTTCTGCATTGAAACACAACCTCACATGAAGACAACGAAATGTCTTAATCAAACATTATCTGAGGTGGTACATTTTAGACGAGACATTTTTTAACACCTTATTTATTACATGTTGAACAGTTTTTATAAACTCAAATCATCGTGAATTTATGACAGAAGCGTATAAAAAAAACATGACATTGACATATCTCTCTGAGACAGTTACACCTTGTGCTGTGTTGACCAATATTCTGTAGACTGCAGTGTTCAAATCAAACCCTTAAGGCAGAGACATGTTTGTCAGGTATCACTGATCCTGTGAGACTGAAATCAGGTGTGGAAATACCTGCTCAACACTGCTTTCAATCAGTGTGTGTATGTGTGTGTGTGTGTGTGTGTGTGCGTGTGTGTGTGCTATTGTGTCATTGTGTGCACACAGATAATGTGTTCAGTGAGCAGCTGCTATCTGTTTATCTCCAGTCGTTTTCTGGAGACAATGACCAGGCTCGTAGCACCCAGACTCAGTCATTACATCTTTGACATGCTGCCTCTGGGCCTTTTATACATATACAGACAGAGGCAGAGAGATATGAGGGGCCGCATCATGTCAGTCAGGATAGAAGACAATAAGGGTGGTCACACGTAACAAAACAAGAGTACCAAAAGACCTATCGGCAACAACTTAAATCGGTCACATTTAAGTTGATTAGATAGGAGGCCAACAAGAAGAAAAATAGTAGAGTTACGCTGTTAAACCAGGACACCATGTTGGGTTTCTTCAGCTTGTAGTGTCGATAATTGGTAATTATATGCTGAGTACTTAGTGCAGTAAGACAAGTGTGGCTTTGTTTGTGTGTGCGCATGAGTGTCTGTGTGATACTATTTAAAAGGACGATGGAAAGATGGAAATGAATCAGGCTGATATAAATTAACTTCTGACGCCAAGCTAATTGACCAATAGGACACATTTACAAAGGATCAACACCCGTGATTCAACAAATAATTTTCCAGATAATGAGATTACATTACAAAAGTATACATTCTCATTTCCTCTTTTCAACCAGCTGCTCAATCTCTTCGTGATAACACACTTACAGGTCACCTGGGCAAATAGAAAAGATACAAGAGATGACAGTCAATAGCAGACCTCACAAAGTGCTTCACAATAAAAGAACAAAAAGTGGATAAAAGACAGCAATATACATTAAATGCAGACAACCAACTTTAAACAAAAGGAAAACCTTGATTTAAAAATTCTTTGAAAAAAAAAGGTTTTGAGATGCTTTTTAAGTTGATCGTAGTGTCCAGAGATCGTAAGTCCAAATTTAGTCTGGAAATCAAAAAGTGCTGTCAATTTGATCGAGACTGAAAGTCTGACCTTACATCTGACCACTATCAGCCTGCCATGGAAAGTGCTCGGTGTGGATATTATAGGACCCTCTCCTCTGAGTGCAGTCATAATATCTACTTGCTAGACAGTTACTCGCACTCGTGTTGAGTTGTTCCCTCTATGTTGAGCCACAGCTGAATCTGTTTCCCAGATACTCAACAGAGAGATTCTCACCCGTTTGAGGAGTTTGTCTCCTGCAAAAGTGGCACTTAAAACAAGGGAAAGCTGGCTGGATATACAAACGTTTAATATGCAGCTGACAGTCGTCACAACCAACAGTGATGTCTTGATTAGTAGCTTGTTCATCATGCTCTTCAAATCTTAATGTGAGAAAGGAGTTGACACATTTCTCCATCAGCGAGTTTAAGGATAAATTATTGTATTAACTCTGCAGACATCCCTGATGTAAACTGTTTGTCGTGGCAGTTTGCCAGCAACGGTTTCAATTGAGGATGAGGAAGAATAGCCATGCAAATAATGAGCCTATTCTTAACCATTGAGTGAAGCTACAATAAATGACTTATCTCTCATTAGTGCAAAGTGAACAAAATTACACAAAATTACAGTTGGGGTTTAAGTGGGATTTGCAAATTAATTCAAACCAGGTCCTCATCAGAGTGAGTGGAAAACCAGACTTTGTTCCCTAATGAGATGAAACTCGAAACATCCCTGGACTCAAAATTAGCGGATATCCACATCAAAAGCTCCCTGCTGTGCATTCAATCATACAGAAGGTTCCCCCTTTCTTTTCCTAATAGCAGTGGGAACTGGGAATCAGAAAAGAAAAGAAAAAAAAACTGACAGGGAACCACTGCAACACTTTTCTGCCCAGAGCTTCCTGGAAATGGTGTAAAGACATGATGCCATCACTGGATTTTCTGGGGATTAGGTAATATTTCTCAGAAGCTTTTTTGGAAAGACTTATTTTATCTTTTTTTAATGACATCGGGATCAAAATCTACTCTACACTTAAATCTTTTTCTGTTATGTTAGGAAGAAAAATCTGACTGTAGTGATCACGAGGAAAAGACGTGCATTTTTCCACAATGAACACAATGTCCTTTCGTAATTTCTGCACTAGTCACATCTTGTTCTTTGTAATGTTTTGAGAGTGTATGTGTGTGTGTGTGTGTGTGTGTGTGTGTGTGTGTGTGTGAGTGTGTGTCGGTGTGATATTAGTAACTTGAACCTAAAGGCACGGAGTGAGGCTTGTGTGTTTTTCTTTGTGTCTTTCATCACAGGCACTCTGTTTAAGCACATACACACATAATTGTCCATGCGTCCGAACACACACACACACACACACACACACACACACACACACACACATTTCCACTGCCACTCTGTAGGCTGCACATTCCAACACCCATGAATATCACAAACCAGCAGTCTCGCGCTCCTTGCCTCACATTTGTGACTATATTTGTGCGCCGGCTGATGACCGCAGTGAGACTTTGTGCAAATATCTGCGGCCGAGCTGGAGGAGCTGCTGGTGGAGAAACAGACAGAGACAGAGAGAGAGGCCATTGTTCAGCTCTGTGTGTTTGTTTCAGACATGACGACTGGATGAATAGCTGAAGAACCTGATTGTGAAAAGTTGTAACGTGACTCCCTCTTCTTGTAAACTGTGTGTGTGTGTGTGTGTGTGTGTCTGACAGAGAGCTGAAACAAAAGTAGTTGGAGTAAGTTCATGTTTTAGTAAAAGTGAGACTTCTTCTTCACATTCGCCCTGCATTTGTATGTCTCTTGCCTCAAAGCAGCAACAGGGGGCAGGGTGCTGCAAGGCGGGGAGGGTAATTGTCTCAAGGTGTGGAGAGAGCTCAGCAGGCTGATACTGTGCAGCTCAGCTCCCTGCAGTGTGTCATTGTAGTGCGTGTGTGTGAGTGTGTGTCCTGGTGAAAGACAGGTAAAAAGTCCACTCACTGAAGTGGAGGGGATAACTAAAACACAACATGCAACATGAATAAAGAGTAAAGAAGAAGGGCTACATTCTGATATCTTGAATTATAATGAAAAAACAAATAAATAAATGGATCGAGGGAGATATAAACAACAAAAAAACAACAAGAGAAAAACAAAGAAAAATAGGGAATTTTAACACACAAGAGCAGAAAGAAACATATGAAGCCACAGGCAGGACAGTTTGGGAAGTCAGTGTGTGTGTGTGTGTGTGTGTGTGTAAAGGGGGGTGTTAGAGCCCCAGTGGGGGTTTCTTCCAGAGTTCATCCCTCTTGAACGAGGGAAGGAAAGGGAGGAGGAGGGTTAGGCTGTCTCGTATACAAACTATCCAGACTCAGGGCCTGTGCGGTTCGCCTGCAGCGGAGTCGCACTTCAGTGTGACTGAAGTATCCAATAAGCTCCAGGAGGGAAGATAACCGAATCCACTTGAACTGAAGGAATTGAATTAGATAACGGCACACATGCCAAAACCAAACAAGAGAGAAAGAATTTAATAGACTCAAACAATGAAACTGCAACAGATAGATGTTCGAGGTGGACGACTGCTGACAAGGAAGAAGACAGAATGATGAAGGAGTGAAACGTATCAGACTTCAATCGTTAGATTCGCTGAATTAGGTCATAACCCAAATTGCAAAAATAGAGTCCAACAGGTCCATTAGGAGTGCTGGGGAGCCTTTATGGTTTTTTTTTTCTAATATTTTGTAATTTATAATTGCAGTAAAGTCCTTGTTTTGTGTTTTATCCATATCAAGCACCAATTATTTATTTTCACTCTTTCTTCTGTAACATTTTGATGGTCTGCAAATTTCTAATAACCTCCCATGGATTTTGTTAAAATTATCAACAGAACATGAGAAAATAACTTTTCTGATTAAGGGACATGTGTTAAATTTATAGTCATGGTTATGGCGAAGATGTCTACATACTGTGTTGAAGTTAGCATGCTAAACAGCTAGCCCCTAGCCATCTTATGCCTCAAAATAAGATGCCTTTAATGAAATTCTCCTATAAATAAACAGCTGCACAGAAATTGAACGTAACTATCTATAATCTGATAACTGACTGAACTTTTATTTTACTAAATTGTACCAATTTGCAGATTACACAGGGACTTTTCAAGAAATCACTGTTTTCACTGTTGTGATATTGTTATTTTATATACGCCTATAAGGAATGAAAAAGAATATAAGGGGTGCAAAATATTTATCGGCCTAGTATAAGGAAATTTATTTTATCAATGTTTTTATTAACCTTGGTGGTATTTGAGCCGATAAGAGAAACAATAATATGAAGCCAAATTGCTGACTTTGGCTTCGAAAGCACAGCATTTTACAAACTCCAATGCAGTAGGTGTTTGCATCATAAAAGTTGGTTTGGGATCAACCAATAAACACAGAGAAGAAGAAGGAGAAGAAAGAAGAAGAAGACAACATGTTTGCAAATTGCAATACATCTTCCAAATGAGATCAGAGAGGAGTGGGGGAAAGTCCACGAGTTTTAACACAACAAATCTTATTAGAGTTATGAAATATTGAGTGAACCATCTTTTGTTCATCTTAGCTTTTCTTACCCTCACGTGTGTACAAACTACAGGTTAGGAACTTCTTTTTAAAATACAAAAATTTGAAAATATCCATTATTTTATCAGTATTGGCCACGAGAAGAAGCTCATTGTCTGCTGAAAAAAATCCCTATTGTGCATCTCTAATGAATATAAATTACTGTAAAAATACAAAACAGAACAAATTATAAGCTTTTAATTTGGGGGACAATTGTTGGAAATTAGTGTGTGTGTGTGTGTGTGTGTGTGTGTGTGTGTGTGTGTGTGTGTGTGTGTGTGTGTGTGTGTGTGTGTGTGTGTTCCTGTGGCCACTTTAAACCCCAGAGAGGTATATAATCCTACTGTCCCCGTACAGACACAACAGGAAAGCATCCAGTCTCAGGTTAAATTAGCTAATGACACTGTAACTAAATTGCCTCTCTCTCCCAGCACCTTTGTTTCTCGCTCCAAACAGACTCTGTGAGGTGGCAGAGCTGTTCTGTCTGGAGGTGAGGCGATGCTCCCTGCTGTGGCAAAACAAAAAGGGAATTAATGCAGCAAGAGAAAGAAATGAGAGAAAGAAGAAAGAGTCGGGGGCAGGGGGGGGGGGGGGGGGGGGGGGGGGGGGGGGGGGGAGGCGAGGAGTGTTTGTTTTCATTTGCTGGATATGAAATATGAAGAGGCAAGTTGGGTAAACTTGAAGGAGAAACGAGGGAGGGGGGAGAAAGTTTGGTGCGCGGCCAATCGGAGAGCAGGTCCACACCCCCTCGGGCATTGCGTCCCTCCCTCTTATTCTTCCCCGACCCCACCTCCTGTTTCTGTGCTGAGGGAGCATGCAGATAGTTGGCTGTGCCTGTGGTGGAGTGTGAGAGGCCCAGAGAGCCGGCGAGAGGGGAGCTGAGATCAGTTACAGCAGGAGAGGCAGTGCAGTGAGGCGAGCAAGTGATCTGGGGGAAAAGAAGATTGAGTTTTCTGGGGGGAAAGAGGATATTTTGTCCAACCAGAGACAATAGTTTGGACAGACAGGTAGTGTGGTCACAGGGCAGCAAGAGACAGATAGACAGACAGACAGACAGAAAGAAATACAGATAGGCAGACAGACAGGGAACACCTGGACCAGGCAGGGCATTGAGTTTCAGTCACAGGCAAGCTTCTGTCTCAGCTTTATACAGTCACTCTCAGAACAAAAGCAAAGAGGCTGCAGTTGAGGAGCATGTTTGACTGTATGGAGGCTCTGGGTCTGGCCCCGCGGCCCCTCTTCGATGTGTCCGGACAAGGCTCCTGCATGCTCGCCAAGGCCACCCCTTACTTCTCCGGCCTGGACCCATTCGCCTGGGCCGGGACCAGCAGCATTCAGTGTGAGTACTTCATCCTGTCCATCAGACTGGAAAAGAACAGCTGTGTGTGTGTGTGCTCTTATCAGAGTCCTGGTTTTGTTATCATAGAGCTCTCTCCACAGGAAGAGTCAGATTCCTTTCGATTCTATGTACCCATTCTCACCCTGTTCCTTGTTTGTTTATGTGCTTAGTGAGCTTTGTGAGGCTGAGTGAGTGAGCTGGGGAGGCACATATTTATACATCATCACTGTTTGTTTTCTTTATGAATGACTTCACATGACTGACAGCTCTTTTAAACAATTCGGGGGGCCTGACCCTGGCGACGTGTCCAGAAAACAACAAGCAGCAGGCGTCCAAACAGAAACAGCGCTGAACGCTGACAGATTGGAGGCAAACGTGCCCCGAAATCACACAGAATACAGAGTTTACAGAAGATAGATGAAGATTTGAGTGGACTGACGACAGACAATATTTTACTTTTCTTTTCAATGTATTTTTTAACATAAGAGATGATTGTGAGAATGAGAAGTATTAAAAGATACAGCACAAATCATTTGTCATATAAGCACTTCCTGTTTCCCTATTCAGCAGGCTTGACATTGTTTAAAAAAAGCCTCAAAAGACACAAAGACGAGGCCCAGATTGGTTCTGATATTAAGTGTTAAAAGGTAAAAAAAACTGCCCACCACAGCAGAGATATATGAGTTTAATACATCTATCTAGCTTCATAACAATAAGCAGACCTTTGTCATTGTCCTCTTTCAGACTCATTGATTACACTTGACTTTGTGGCTCGGAAAATCAAACATTGACTCTATCTATGTATAGAAAAAGGACCCGCTGAAGTCCATTCACATGTGTCACTGAGTTTTATTTTCAAAAATTCTCTCTCCCTCTCTCTCTCTCTCTCTCTCTCTCTCTCTCTCTCTCTCTCTCTCTCTACTGTGCTCAGGATGCACCTTGAGTCTATTTATCTTCAGTAATTATTGAGATACCAGGGCATCAGGCCCTGTCGAGCCCTCAGTGCTCGCTAATGATGATGGATGAGCAGTCAGGATGACAAACACCACAGCAGGGCCTGTTTCAACTCGCTAAGGAGCTTCGCCAGATGCCAACCTGCCAGATGAATGTCCTCAAATGTTCTTGAATCAGTGTTGCTTTGTATAGAAATCAACAAGTTTAGGATCTTTTATTTTAGCCGTGAAATCTACAGGTCAAATATCAGCCAAGAAACAAAGATGTCAGCTGACTGACCACAGATCAGATTGTTCGTACCTTTATGCCTTAATCCAGCTCATCAGCAAAGTTTTTTTTTAACAAAATCAGCACCTCTCAAACATGAGGTTGAGCTGAAAGACTCCACTGTGACTAGAACTGTTACTGACAAAATGACAATCAAAATCAAACAAGCAATTGTCAGTAAAGATTGTCGCAGCCATATGTGCAGCGTTGACTCAGCATTATTTTTTTTATTCTGGTTGAACAGTAATCGGTACTCTTTACTCTACAATTGCAGGTAGCCTAATTATTTTTCGAACTTTTTTTAATGGAGATCATGCAACGAATTTGTTTGATTCTATCTGCTCAGTAAATCAAAGCAGCAGTAACCCAGCAATACAAAAAAGAAGCAGATTGTGCAGGTGAGATTCAGAAAACCCCTGAAGGCTTTTAGAAGAAATCTCACCTCAGTATGCATCAGGAGCAAATACAAATACAAGTCCTGTCTTTTTGTATCCACAAACAGAAGCAGGAAAACCAAGCATAGGTAGTAAAAATGAAACAGCAAAAAAACATCAAATTCCTAAAAATAAAGCTTGGTCCATTAACCTAACCTATATTTGTTATTCCTGAGAGAATTTCACATTTAAACAGATTACAGTCAAACTAAGAGACAAAAATTGACAATGTTATGGTTAACCATTTGACACAGTGGGAAATCACCACTATTATTTAATTCCCCAACTTGTGAAATTATATCCCACACTGACCCTTTTGACATTGGTAATGGTCCAGGTCAACATGTTGACCTTTTAAATGATCAAATAAAAGTCCATAATGTTCATAATCCTGCATAGATGATCACCAGCTGTCATTAGAAAGTGTATAAAAGTTTGCTTTCAGTGAACATGTTGGACACTGAGCTCTAAACACCTCAGAGCATTTTGGTCTCTGTGTCTTTTTGACACGAGCTTTCTCTCCTGTGTGTGTGTGTGTGTGTGTGTGTGTGTGTGTGTTAAGCGGGGGTCATCTTTTCCTGTGGCTTTTTCTTTTTTTATGTGAGGCAGTTCAGCACCTCTCTGCCTTCCTTTGTTTCACTGTCAGGAGGCATTAAAGGCAGCGGGGACATGCCAAAGTCTGTCCTCTCTCCCTCTGTCACTGCCTCCTGTGCAGCGGGGGAGAACACTTTCTCCTCTATGTGACATTTGTTTTTCTCCCCTCTTGAACATCCCCTCTTTCTACACTTGATCTTCCCTTCCAGTAGTGTGTGTGTGTGTGTGTGTGTGTGTGTGTGTGTGTGTGTGTGTGTTTGTGTGTATTCTTTGCTCACCATGGCTCAGTTTACACGCCTTGTGTTGTGCAACCAAGAACTTTTAATGATTCAATTACAATTACAAAGGGTCAATTAAGAGATTAGGCAGCGTGCAGGGGCATGGGCAGTTAAAAGAGATGGGGGCTGAAAGGAGAGTGGAGGGATGAAGTTGGATTAACTCTTTGTATCTTCGTGTTTGAGGCCTGGAGGGGAAATGCTCTCCTCTTCATTCAGTGGTAATCTCCCTTTTCTCTGGCACCCTCTTTGCTTTAAGCGGGCTCTTCAAAGCTCGTTTAACAATGCTCCCTGACCATCACACCATCACGCGGGAGGAGAGCGGCTAACAGACTGCCAGTAGCAGTTTGAGACAGAAGATGTGTGCCTGATTTGTGAGATAAAAGACTGGAGCGGCTCCTGTAATTATTTTTAGCCACACCAGTATCACCAGTCTTAAATAAAGTGAGGTAATCTGTGTCACTGGGTCATGAAATACTGGCCTATACTCGTCCCCCCATGGTGCCCGTGGGCTGTCTTTCCTGAACAGTCTCTCAGCACATTGTGAGGGAGAAATTAGACTGTGAAGCCTGAACAAACCTCTTTGAACCTGGACATTTAAATTCAGCCAGCGTGTGATGTCTGCGAGGAAGTAGATATTCCTGTAGCTGTAGTAAAACAGCTTTACACCTACTACTACTCCCAGAATAGTTCAGCAACAACCATTTCAAGTCAATAATAGCCAAGATTAGAAAAATAATAACAGAAGTTTGTCTATATTTGGAATTAAGTAATTGCTCTCATTAATGTTATAGTAGGTCAAATATTCAGGTGCTCGTTTATTGCTATTAATGATGCTGTCAAGACAATAACAATGGATCTTAAAACTTTACATTTTAAACAGTGAACTTTTCAAATGTAGTAACCTGTTTCTGAAAATGTTGATCAACTCAAAAGCTGTGCATTTAGGGAAAACAGAAAGTTGTGCCACCACAAATGTTGATAACATAATATTGCAATATTTTCAGGCTGTACCACAATAAATGAATATCATATCATAAATTTAACTATATCAGATATCACCATATTTTAACAGAATACCCAAGTATATTGATATTGCAACAATATTTTAGGGATGACTATTGGTACAATCAACAATGTGGTTACAACGGCAAAGTGGTTGAGAGACAGAATAAGAGTCAGTAGAACAGTCTGGTTGATTCAGAGAATGACATCACTTAATCCCTTATGCAGCCAACCAACCAAAAAATATATATTTCAAGCAATTTTTATAATTATTAGCCAGTATTTGAATACATACACTTGGACCTGCAAGTCCATGTTTACACATTAGTCTGAACTCATACAGTACTTTCGAGTCTTTCCTGTGAAGTCACAGAACGAACAAAGGCCAAAGCAAAGCAGCATTTCAACACACAAACAGCGAAAAGGAGGAGAGTTTCAGGTTACAACCTACCCTGCAAGTCGGTAAGTGTTTGTGCTGAAAGTGCTCTGTGAGTTCATCGGCAGAAAAAAACCGCAGTCTCACTGTTTTCTTTGGACCCACACACAACCACACACGTGTCTCTCTCTCTCTGTGGTCATAAACAAGATTATCAAACACATCATGTCACGTCAGATTATTTAGTTACCGTGAATCAGGAAAACACTGTAATCACATTATTACTCTAATCTGGTTATTCGCAGTAATGAAGTTACAGTTAGCATTGGACTACGAACGCCTCCAGACTCATCTGTTGGGAATGCACTCATGACAAGCAGGTGATGGATAGTAGATGAGATCAGATTGAGCCTACTAAAGACGACTCTTACAATAGCATAGTTGTGCAGTTACAGCACTCAGAGAAGCGTCACCGAAAGCTGCTGATTGGTGACTGTTTCTCAGTCAAACTGCTTGAAATCTTCAGTGAGTTCATGCTCCAGCTTGTTTTTGATTTTGGTGTCACAGTTCCCAAGAATGTCTCCACCACACTGTATTAATCCCTGCTCAGTTTGGCCTGAATTAAAAAGATCACCTTATGCTAAACTTTTCGTCAAATACCCGACAGTGTGCTACATGTGTACATACCAGTCACATAAAAATGCAAAACAATAGAAGTTTGCAAACTTAAATATACTAAAAGGAACTTTTAGCTGATTATAAAACAGCCTCAGTTTAATTCTCTATTTAATAACTCTGATGGAGCTGCATAAGCAAACAACTCCATCAGCGATAAAATTACTATTTCCATATAGTCATTATAGTTATGATTAAAGGTGCACTATGTACTTTTAGAGAAGATATTTGACTTAGAAGAGAAAAATCTTTATTAATGATTAACTGTCATACAAGACAATTACATACTGTTTTACTGTGTTCATATTGCAGGACCCTTGAAAGTATCTCAAAACATAACTGGTCATTCATTATATAATAAGAAACAAAACTTTTTATGTTATAAACATAAGATAAGACAAGAGATTAACATCTCAATTATTTTCATACCAAAAATGCCTTTAATCTATCTAAAATTTTTCACATTGCCTGACAGTTATAATGGAAGTATATGTGTGTGAGAGGCCGTGTCGTCTGTTGTATTCATGATGCCCAGTATGGAGGTGGGAGCTGACTGTGTGGTGTTATAAAAAAAGAAAGGGTGTGTTGTAGCCTATGTATGATGATGAATGGGAGCAGGATGAATGGGACAAACCCTGATTTAACAACCTGTCCCGTAAACACAGCCCCCACCCTGCAGACAAAGCACAACTCCATGGCAGTGAAAAAGCAAAATATTACACGAACGTTGTTACTTTACAGGTTTTGTGATAAATCTTTGCTTTGAATGAGTGTAAACTGTGACTTCCTATATTTGTATTTAATGCTTTTTTCGTCCCAAAATCTTTTGCAGCACATTTAAAACTGCAGGATAAAGTTCACAACTGTGTAAGAGTTTGCAGGTTTGAGGACAGAGCCAGGATTTCTGTTTTTGTAGGTGAGCTTGTGCAAATGTGTTTTTTGTGTGTGCCTTTGTACACTGTTGCTTGTGTGTTTGTGTTTGTGTATGTGTGTGTGCCACCTATCAAGTGTGTGGTGCTGCTTTTTTTTATGGAGCCATCTCCTGGACAGTAGCCTGGTTTTCACAGCCTTTCCTTTAAAAGGCGCTGCCAATGACAGGAAGGACTCCTCCTCCTGCCAGGGCAGGAAGGCAGGAGAGGACAGAGGGGGGAAGAGGGTTATTACCGAGGGTTGAGTTGGGGGGGGGGAGGACAGGAGGAAGGGGGTGGGCTCCTGGTATTGAACTTAGAACAGCTGATGAAAGGGATTGTCAGTCAGATCTCCCCCATCTCCTCCCTGCTGTCGTGGTAATTACTCGCTCAGCATATTTGAAGTTGAAGCTCTCCCCCGCTGTTCCTCCGCTCATGAATTACAACACAGTACAGTCAATTTAAGCTGAATACATGCATTTTTTAAGGAAACGTATTGATCCTGTGACATAATCAGTCTTTAAGTTGCTTCGACATTTCCCTTTAAAATTGACTTGACAGAGTCACGGTACGTGTTGTGGCTGTTTCATAACGAGTGACTTTTATTCCACTGTCACCCTCCCTCTCCGTCCTCACATTGTTTTCTGTGAGTGTTGTCGCACTAAAAACCCTCAAACACACGCAGTCCATCTGACCTGCAGGCCCATGCAGCAGCCCACACACACACATATTCACATGTGCATGCACATTCCTCAGCATGCTGCTGAACATTTTGTCAGGCGAGAGGTTGTGTAAAAACTCAGATTAATCTTTTGAGGACTCGGGGTGAAAGAAATACAAGTCAAAGTCGCACTTTTGCCATCTTTTGAGATTTATTTTATTCTTGCAATTATCTGTATCACTGTTTTTGTCAAATTTTTAGTCAAACGAAAAATGATGATAAGCTCGGGTTATTCATCATTAAATTGTTTGCATCGATACCAAAGTCCATTATCCTCCACCCCTCTCCAGCATAAGGCTCTTCCAAGCCCCAGGCCAAAGTCTAGTTCAATGAGATGTGCGATGTTGGCAGGTCGAGCCAGGCTGCAGGCCCTATAGGCCATATGTCACAATGTGTCAAGCACACAGCCCCTCCAAGAGGAACGAAAGACACCTTCAATATAAGTGTAAAACAAACCACATGCTCAGTCTGCTCGTGTGTTTGTGTACTGTGTTCAGCCTATAGGAGGTAATCAGCTGCAGCTCGCTGACACATGGTGTCAGTCGCAGTTATCGTTCTCATGAAGTTCTTAACACTGAATGACAGATTAGTGTTGAAGGACATCAGGAGTCACCTTCATGTGAAATTAATTTCACACTCATGCTCTCAGAAAAAAGTAACAAATAATAATCACTCTCCCGGTTTGGAGAAACCGGGGGAGTGTTAGCGTTTATGGCGCTAGTAGGACTTGTTGGACAGGGGCAGGCTGGGGCTCGCTGGTCAGCTCGTTAACTGCAGTGGACATCACTGATTACACAGATTACACAGATTACCTCAACATTACCAATTATAGTAGACTAATCATTTTAAGTTGTTGAAACTGTTTAGCTTGTACAACTTAAATGTAATAGGCCTCTTTATATGGTAATTACCTCAGAATGACCAAATAGAGTTTTAACATTTTCGGTGTATGGTGTGGTTGGGTTTAGGCACAGGAACCACCTTGTTAGGGTTTTGAACACATTAAGTTTTGGCTTTCAATACCTGTTTATCTCGCCTCAAACAAGGCGTGTGGATGTCTTGTAAAAAATACCCAGTGGTTAAGAGTTTACAAATGTCAAAACAAAGCCTTGAACAGTGGTCTCCGACATTTGCACAAATGTAAAATTCCAGTATTTTATTCAGGCTGCAAAAGTACTATATCAATTCCTGTTCGTTGGTTTCTTGTATACTGAGCGCATAAACATTTTACTGTAGACTAAAGACTGCATTTTTTGGTAAACTACATACAGTTAGTATGGATATGGGACACTGAACCACTCAGGAGCGAAGGTGTCATTCCTGTGCTTCAAGACTCTCTCAGGCATCAGAGCTGATAAGGAAGGTGTCTGATTTCAGAGGAGCTTCTGTTGTCTAAACAGGGATGTGTTGATCTGACAACAAACACTGAGTAAATGGGAGAGGGGGAAGGTGAGGAAGACACAAGAATAGATCAAGTGAAGTAATTTCAAGGAATACTATAGTATTGTGGGTGATAGTAGCTAGAAGGGATTTTTTATTTAGCTTCATGAAAGATAACAAAGACAGTTTTTCTTTGTGCAGTGCCAGGCTACATTTAAAGTTCGGCTCGCTTGTGAGAGCGTATCCGGCTGATTCATGGGAGTCATCTTGTCTCTTCTGCATCCAACCGAGGTGTGCCGATTGATGTTGTGACACGCTAAGGGGTGAGCTGTAGGTTAAGAAGAGAGAGGTATTTTTTTCCAGCCGAGGCTCTGAGGCTGAGCTCAGTTCAGGGTGATGACAGCTGCTGACACTTTTTGGCTCCTCTCCCTCTTTCTCCACGCCAGGTAAAGTCCCCTCCTCCCTCCTCCCTCCTCCCCCGCTCGCCCCTCGCTGCCCTTCAGCCCAGTGTCTCTCACCCTGTCTCCCTCCGTCATGTTTCCCTCCTCACCCGCTCTTACCGCCCTCAGACAGTGTCAGTCACTGCCTCTCTTCTGGCGCCAGATGCAGCTTCTCTGTTTCAATGGGAGCTATTTTCCGCTTGTTCCGTCTGGGCCACTTTTACATTGTCAGTGTCACTATATAAACAGAAAACATTGATCAGGTTACAGTACCATTCATGCACCTGCACCTCCTATACATGGGCTCTGTATAATAGTATTTACTTTCTGCTTCACAAGCAGCTCTTTGTTTACTCATAAACTCACGTGAAACATGATTCTTTGTCCTGCATACTGTAATGGGAAAAAGGACATGAAAAGACCGAAATTATAATCTCAGATAAAACATCAGTTCTTCTATGAGGCCTGCAACTGACAGTCATTTTCCATAATGATTGATGTTCCCATTACTTTCTCAGTTAATCTGTAAAGCATTTGGATGATGAAATATCAGAACATACTGAAAACTCTTCTAAAGGCCAGTGGTCTGCTCTCACATAGTTCATTTAGAATGACTGAGTCCAAATCTCAAAAATATTCAGTTTTCTATCACATTAGATGAACAAAAGCAGTAAATTGACACAAGGGACAAACTGCAGCGAGACTCTCAGTGCTTTCTTATACACCTGGGTCACTAAGCAGATAATGTGTATACTAGAATCAACTTTTTTAAATCACAATGCATCACTACTGATTGTTTGTTACTGTGTCTGTGCATACATGATTTATTGACAGGGTTGTCCTGCTTTGAATGATCAAAAAAAGAAGCAGATGAAACTTCTAGCACATTTGGCACATTGTCTAGAAAAACAATGACTGATAATGTTTTTGCGGATTATTTAATTAATTAATTATTTCATCTATTTTTAGATGTGTCATCAATGATTTAATGGTCAGTGTTGTGTAGTGATCCCAGTAGGTGTTTCCATTTTTACAAAAAGTCTCCCCAGTGAATAATATACACACCTCTATTAAAAACAGACACACCTACATATCACTGTTGTAAAACTAGTTGAACCTGTAAAGTTCAATTTAAAATACAAAATGATCCAGTTAGGAGTAGGATTAACTTCTCAACTTCACAATTTACTGCTTTTCTGTTTTTTTAATCACATGACAGTGATGTATCATTAGGATGGAGGCAGTCGTGATTAAGTGAATGTTGTGTCATATTTGAAAAGCACTCTGAACTTTAAAGCGAGCTGCTGGTCGTGTAGTTAGTAATGGCCTCCTTCAGTCAAGGTCAAAGTTAAATGGTCAGGATTTTATTTAACCTCTCGGCCACTGGGAAGTTTCTGTCCTCGGGCTCACCTCCGTCTTCCCCTTTCTTTCTCTTTTCTTTTTCCCTCTCTTGTTTTTATTAGATTATTCCTTTGTGCCTTTGCTTCTCTGTTTTTTTGAAACCTTACCACTCTTGTTAATGACAAGCTGTGGGTTCAGGTTGGGGTTGCTGTGGTGGGGTGTGGGGGGGAGTTCACATTTGGTTCAGTCCTGTGTTATCCATTGAAGGTGGCAGGAGGGGCTGTGACTTTGGGGTTTTTGACCCCAGATTCTTTATTTTTACTAGGAAGGGATCCAAGGATGGAGCAGTTGATGTGAATAGCTGCCCAAGGTGACTGGATCCCAATAAAGAGGCCGTCAGCCTGGCCGGGGGCCTCCTTCCCATCCCAGACACAGCCTTTATAGGGCCGCTTATGAGCCTGGGCACCTATTAAACCCTGTCCAGCCTGCACTGAGGAATTTAGGGCCAGGAAACAAGGGAGTGGGGGTGGGAATAGGCAAAGGGAGGTGAAGTTGGGGTGACTGAAGGTGAAAGTTGAAAGGCATGTTTGAAGGAATCTGGTTGTTCTTTAGTCATCACCTTCAAATGTGTACCAGGCGGGTTTCACCCGTTTTGCGCTCTGGTCTGCGTGTTTTAATCAGCTCGATCGTCTCGCCAGTGCGCCCGTTTCACATTGTTTGTTTGGAGCGTTTTCATTAGCAGCAGTTGAATGACTTCGCCTGTGGCCAGCAAATGGTGTTATACAGTGTGCCATTTTCTTTAGCGAGACAGTGAGAAGGAACCGAGGGAGACAGCCGAGTCTCGTAAACATCCCGCCCCTGTTTGTTCACATGGGGCTGGAGGTATATAGGCAGGTCTGGTTGGACAGCATTTCAAATAAAAATGTGAGCTTGCACATGTGTGCACACAAACACACAGAGCAGATGCAAAAATTCAGATGTCCGTCAAAAAGTCAACAGAGGTATGCTGCCCCCTCCCCGCTCACCAGTAAATGGAGAAGCCAATCAAATCTCAGCTGCCAATCAGCATTTTATCAGCGGGGCCATCTGGCCATCAGCTAATTGTGTCTCTTTTAAGTCCCTGTCAATCAGCAGTGTCCCCCCTCCCCTCCCTTTTCTCTTAAAAATGTCTGCCTTTGAGCTTGCCTTCTGGCTCCGAGGGGTGGCCTGCATGGGGTTGGGGGTTGTTTGTTGACCAGTCTCTCTTAATCAGTTGTTGTATTAGCTTTCATTATAGTTTCAAAGACTTTAAGAACTTGTGTAAACAAGATGTTCTGATGTAATAAGAGGCCTTAAATGTTTCTTTTTTTTCTCTGTCTCTGCAGCGGTGGAGACCCAGAGCACCAGCTCAGAGGAGATGGTGCCCAGCTCTCCTTCGCCTCCTCCTCCTCCTCGTGTCTACAAGCCGTGCTTTGTGTGCCAGGACAAGTCATCTGGTTATCACTATGGAGTGAGCTCCTGCGAGGGCTGCAAGGTAAATTAAGCCAGAGACACATGGAGAGTTTACAGGACATGTATGAAGTGAAGAGCTGATGAAAAGAGGGCAGAGTGAGAGCCTGACAGATGTCAGAGATGCACAGCTATAATGTTTGCTTTTGTTAAGCTGCCCTCTAGTGCATCGTTACTAATACTGCACATTATCAATGTAACAGAGCTAATCAGTGTGCTGTGTGTGAGCAGCAAATGGTTACTGCAACTTGAACTGTTGTTGACATGAAGATCTTGAGCTGAAATGAAACTGACAAATTAAACAATTCAATAGAGGTTTTGTCTGCTTGTAGTTTACATACAGAGACCAATAAATGGATATTCACAGTTAGGAGAGAAGCAGTGAAAGAGGACTTCTAAGTTCTATGTGAGAAAAACAGCCAGCCTATCCTGTAGGCTACTGATTTATGCAATGCATCACTCCTTGAACATATTATACTTCATTTTGTGAGCATTATTTTGCTTTGACTTTGCGGCTGCTAATCACACCTCCGCACTTATACTGTAGCATGCAGGTTTTATAGATATCATGAAATGCTTGGCAAATCTTGACCAGTGATTTTTGATGCTGCTTCCACTACTCTATTACGCTTCTTCCTGTCATCGGCTGTTTACTGCTATTGCCTGTAATTTTGCTTTTTTGAGTCCAACTGCTTATGTATAGTTTCTATTTCATCATGTTCTTATTTTCCTAAAAAAAATTTCTCTTTAACTCTGAATTTATCTGTTCTTATTCTGTCCTTGGGCTGCTGTAACACCTGAATTTCCACTTTGAGAGATCAATGCAAGATCAAGACTTAAAGTCTACAGTCATGCTAGTTGCTCTGTGAGGCTGTGGCCCAGCAGTGCTTTGAGCTACATGCTCACAATGACATTATTAACATGTTCACAATTTTAGTAAACATTTTAGCAGTCTAACATTTGCTTATTACTTTAAAACACTTTGTAGAGTTTAGGAAGATATGACGTTTTTTAGTTTTGCAGGTTTTTAACATTTTTTTGACTAATTGACATTATGACTAGTTGATGGCGCTAGATGAAAGTCCAAGCATTGCCAAAGTTATAACAATTCATTCTGAGGTGCAAAAATGTCTGTGACATTGTCATGGCAGCCCATCCAATACACACCATTCACATGGCAGCCATTTTTCCTCTGAATTCAAGCTCAGGATGGAAAACACAAATGCTGAGATAATGCTGTACAGCTGGATTCTAGGTTTCAAAACATATAAATGTAGGGAGTCTGATAAATGCATTCCATCCATCCATCTATCCATTCACCACTTCCCACTTGATCAGCAACTGACAAGATGTTGGATAGTGACATGGAGGGAAGTTAAAACAACATATTTGATAACCCAAATGCTAACGTTAGCGTTTGACATCTTCCTAGCTAACACCATGGTTTAATTGAATCTAGTGCGTTTCATCCCAGGGTTAAAGAAATTTATGTTGATATCGATATCATGTTTATTACCCCTTCCCATTGTATCCTGTAACATTGTGAAGTGGTAATGTTAGCTAGGAAGTGGTTGAATGCTAACATTAGCTGTCATATAAAGCAAGCTATTGGGTTATCTAATATATTGTTTTACCTTTAATTTCATTCAGTTAAAGCAGCTGCACACTTTAGCATCCCAGTGTGATGTCTGAGAAAAATGGCCGCTTTGTGATATGATCTATAGTTGTTGAGAAATTTCACCATAAGACACAAAACTTCATGGTGGCACTAGAGGAAAAGTTGTGGATTATCAACTGAACTAGAACACATTGTCTGGGAATATGAACTGTTGAGAAAATTCATGACAATCCAGCATTTCTTTAGATATTTCAGTCTGGACCAAAGCAGTGGACCCACTGACAGACAGACATTGCCATCCCTAGAAACATGCTTCTAGCATGGCTCAAAACTATTTTCTGAGATTGTACTGAGTGGCTGTTATCCTGTCAAAAAACATTCTACAAGAAATTTCCTTTCATTGTTTCCAGGGTTTCTTTCGGCGCAGTATCCAGAAGAATATGGTGTATACCTGCCACAGAGACAAGAACTGTCAGATCAACAAAGTCACCCGCAACCGCTGCCAATACTGCCGGCTGCAGAAGTGCTTTGAGGTTGGCATGTCCAAAGAAGGTGAGAGGAAAATGTGAAAGTCAATAGTTTCTTTCAAATAAATAATAATTTCAAGAAAGACCTGATGGGGAGTTTGGCTTTTTAAGTGTGTCACCTTGTGTCTGTGTTTCCCTGTAGCGGTGCGTAATGACAGGAACAAAAAGAAAAAGGATGTGAAGGAGGAGGTGGTGCTGCCAGAGAGCTATGAGTTGAGTGGAGAACTGGAGGAGCTGGTTAACAAAGTCAGCAAAGCTCACCAAGAGACCTTTCCATCTCTGTGCCAATTAGGAAAATACACCACAGTAAGTTTTAATTAGTTATCCACCCTTAAACACTCACACTCAACTCAAGCATTAGCTCACCGCTTTGCCAGAACGACAGTCACAGTATGGACTTTGCACAGCCACACAGACAAGTGTCCCTCTTTCTCTCTCTCAGAATTCAAGTGCTGACCACAGAGTACAGCTGGACTTGGGCCTGTGGGATAAGTTCAGTGAGCTGTCCACTAAATGCATTATAAAGATTGTGGAGTTTGCCAAGCGGCTACCAGGCTTCACCACGCTCACCATCGCTGACCAGATCACCCTCCTCAAATCTGCATGCCTGGACATCCTGGTACCAATCACATGCTCCTATTACACTTTAACTGACTTCCCCTCCACCTCCCTAACGCTTTTCTCATCTGTCACGCTGCTTCAGTTGTCATGAACAAATCCTGAAAATGTAAATGTAAATCTGAACACCTGCCATCCTCATTTTACTAACTGCCAATTTGTTTTTCTTCTTTCCTGTAATTTCTTCCTCTTATTAGATGCTGAGGATATGTACTCGTTACACTCCAGAGCAGGACACCATGACATTCTCAGATGGCCTGACTCTCAACAGGACCCAGATGCATAACGCTGGCTTTGGTCCACTCACAGACCTGGTGTTTGCCTTTGCTGGTCAGCTGCTGCCTTTGGAGATGGACGACACAGAGACGGGCCTTCTCAGTGCAATCTGCCTCATCTGCGGAGGTAAGATTGACCTTTATATGGCATTGTTTGAATCTTAGATCTGGAAGCTTAACTTCTAATAAGTGGATAGTTAACTGCCAATAAATCCACAATAAAGTATGTATTAATCCCTATTAAAGCAATAAAAAGTAAAAATGTATCATGACATCATAGTTAAGTTAGCTAAAGTTGTTATTGATTAGTGGTTGCCAGCCTCTTGCACTAGCTAACATCCTTAACGCTTGCTAGGAAAGGTTAACTTTGCTAATGCTAGCTATCAAACATTAATTACTAACTAATGGTAAATGTTGTTAATACTAGTTAACTTTAACAACGCTAGTTAGCTAACATTAGAGCAGTACGGTATGCTTAACAAGTTTCTTATAACTGGTTATAAATGTGTTCATGGTGCTATTATTAACATTTATATAGTCTTATTAATGTTAATCATATCTTATAAGGCATTATAAAGGCCTGGCTACCCATTAACTAATGCTTAATACAATGACCTTAATATAAAGTGTTACCCTTTGTTTCTCTTGCTATCATCTTACCAGCTGTTTTACAAAATGCTAACAATTCCATACCTCTTCAAATTTGTGTCTTTCTGTAAATGTTTTAGACCGCATGGACCTGGAGGAGCCACAGAAGGTAGACAAGCTGCAGGAGCCACTGCTGGAGGCTCTGAAGATCTACACCCGTCGTAGACGCCCGAATAAGCCTCACATGTTTCCCCGCATGTTGATGAAAGTCACGGACCTCCGAGGAATCAGCACCAAAGGTCAGCCAAGGTTTAACATATCATTCCCAAATATTAAAAGTAGAATCAATCCATAAAGTTCTTAGTAGCTACAAAACTGGGTTAACAGTACAGGGTACCAACAACTTTAAAGTAGCATTTCAAAGTTAGCATCTAATGGATGGTTAGATCTGTATTTTTGTATACATTCTCCTTAAAAGTGTAATACGTAAGAATTGGCCAATTTTTAAATTCATACTCACTCTATTACTAGAGTAGGCTCACTGCTAACTCGCAGTAAATGTAAAGAAAGATAGAGAGTCTTTTTTAATAGGGCTTTTTAGGGGCTAAATTATTCATCATTACTGTATCCCAAGGCCCATGCATGCAAAATAGATCTATCAGAAGTAGAGAATATACCATCGTCTGCGTATATAGAGAACATGGCAGTAAAGAGGCATTGTTTTCCTAGATTGGGATGAAACTTGTCAGTTTTGCTTTCGAAAATGGTCATTGTGTGAGAAGCTTCCGTCTCTCCTTTTGATACACTGAATATTTGATCAAATATACTTGCATGTGTCTGTAGGTGCTGAAAGAGCCATCACACTGAAAACAGAGATCCCGGGCCCAATGCCTCCACTCATCAGGGAGATGCTTGAGAATCCTGAGGCCTTCGAAGACAGCAGTGACTCGGGGGAGAGCGCTGCAGCCGCTCCTCCCGCTCCCCCCGCCATTCAAGCCATCAAACAAGAGGAAAAGTCAACGTATGAGTCGACCGTCGAGGAAGAAGAAGAAGAGGAGGAGGACGACTACTGGGATGAGGAGAAAGAACGAGGGGCGGACAGTGATGGGGAGGCGTGTGGCGAGTTGGCAGCGGGCTCGCAAAAGAAAGGTGTGACTGGGAAAACGCAGTGAGAGGGACAGGTGATGCTGCTTCCTCCTTCAGATCACTGAGCCCTCACCCAGCTCCCAGAAACCTCACAGAATTAGGCTCTTATTCAACAGCAGTGTTGCATACAGCACATATTTACATATACTGTACATGTTGACTGAAAGGAAAATGTGTTAAGTTCAGTATAGGAATCAAAAAGCACTAAATGTAAGTAGGTTGAGGGGAACGCCATGAAAAATCACTGTGCCAAAATGAGACTGTCTAAAAGATGTTTCAGACGTGTCCATCCAGAGCAACGAAAGGTGGTGGACTGAAGAAAATGCACTCCTCCACTATCTATAAGGGCTATGCTGTGTATAAAATTGATGGTAAAAGATACATGTCAACAACAGAACTCTATGTGGTGTCCATTTGCCGCAAATGTCTTCTCAGAATTCCTTTTATTCCTATTCAGAGATATGCTACTTATTTTTTTATTGATTTTTTTTTTCCAAGCATGAACACAGTTCTGTTTTTTCTTCATACCTGTTGTGTTTTTTTTTTCTTTTGGTATATTTTTTACCGATCACATTTGACCGGACATATGTGTGTTTTTGTTAAGCATCTCTTTAATTTTATGCATTTCAGCTTTCCCGGACACAGTGAAAAGCAATAGCAAAAGTAGTAAGGAGAGCAATAGCAAAGAGCGAGCAGGACTCAAAACTTACAATGTGACAATAGAATAACGAGGAGAACTTCAACTGTAAATTTCAGCTCTGGTGCTTGTGATCCAAATATTGCAAAAGAAATGCAGCAACATATCTCTGCCTCTCGCCAAAAACACACAATCATTTAAAAAAAAAAAAACACTTTGACTAAGGAATCTGCAGGGTAGATTTAATGTCATCGCGCAATCTCAGGTTGATTCTATCAGGGCCGTGTCTCACCTGTCAATTCAGTATTTTAAGAAAACTGTTGATCCATCATAAGCCCCTCATCAACAAAAAATGCTCTCATACCAGGGAGTAGGGATCTTTAAAGCAACATTATGTAGTAATTTTATTGCGATTTGGAGCCCTCTACTATTTCTGAATGCCACACAACTGTCAAGACAAGACAATAGATTATATACAAATTCACAGTAGAAAATGATAATCGTCAGTGTTTTTGCAAAGAAACAAATGTACCAATGTCTCCACAACTGGGATTGGTAGTGTGTAGCGCTAAACCTTTGATGAACAGCTTGGAAAGTACTGCCTCCTGCAGCAACGAACATCTTACTTGCACTATTCCATCAAGGATAATTCTCAAGGCATTATTATAAGCTACTTGAAGATAACATTCTACCAGCTAAACTTCTGCCGAAATGGGCTGACGTGCCTTATCATCAAAAAGTAGCGAGTTGACAACTTTGCTTACACAGCCAAACATCTAACAAGTGCAACAACGCAAGACATATGACTTAGTAAGCCGGCTAATGTTACTTACTATTCAACACCAACAAGTCCAGCTCTCCGTCTGTCTGCAGTCTTCTATTTTGCTTAACTGTCATCAAGAACTAAAAAACCCGTCTGAGTCTCTTGCCTCTTGTCTCTTCTTTGGTCACTGTCCCTTTTCTCTTCTTAAGTTCCTCTGTCAACATCGTCTTTGGCCTCTTCGCTGTCATGATGTCCCTAGAGGCAGCTCCAGTTCTAGTGGTCCAAACACTACAACTCCCTGGCGGTCAGCCAGCTTACAGAGCTGACTTGTACCTATGGTATTAAGCAGTTACAGGTTGCTTTCGGGAAACGCCTTAAATCACAGAGAGTTGTTGCAGAGCAGCCAGAGGGGTAAACAAGAGGAAATGTTTTTTGCATCAAATATGATCCAGTTTCACCAAAATAAGTGATAGTAGGTGCTGTGTGTGATGTACTGTCGTAAAGTGTTAGACACTGTGATCCTATCCACTCAGCAGAACTACATAGTACAGAAACAAGCAATGGGGGGGCAGAGTGTCTGAGACAGAGATATTATTCACCCTATTACAAGTCACTGTTACGTGAAATGATTTTGAAGCTGTTACTTTCAGGTAAAATAGTTACATAATGTTGCTTTAAAAATGTAAGTTGAGTATCCTGCACATGCCCTTAGGTCAGCAACGAGGTGCAGGCAAGCCATAATAATTTCATATTGTAAGTAAAGAGTCATTCAAAACCGACATAAAAGTAGTTTACTTCACAGAAAACCTCAGGTGTGTATGAGTGTGTGCATGAGTGTGTATCTGAGAGCATTTACCAACACACAGATCGACGTTGCAGAGATGTGACGTTATTGCCATTAATGCCATGATCCACAGTAAAGCATTTATGTAGAAATCCAATTATTATCTCTTAAAATGCACATAAATAGCTTTTGTAGCAGAAATATAAATGTCTTCACTCACCCAAAGACTTCAGGTGGACAGCGGGACAGACACGTTGTAAGTGAGATGGCGACCGTCCAACATAATTGACAACAAGACAAAAGCTTTAGATCGGGTGACCTGTCTGCTGAAGCACAGCACAGTACTTTGAGACGATGTGTGTTAATGTGTGCTGTATCTAATGAGTGATGCAAAAGATGGATTTTTGTAAAATAAATACGTAATAATTTGTTTTTCATCGAGACTATACAGCTTTTTGTTTTTTTATGCAAGATGTATAAAATTGTCATTTTGTGCGTAATGAAAGACAGTGCGAGTCTGACTAAACTCCTTAATAGTTGTAAGGGAAAAGATTCTCATCAGCATGTTGTCCTTCATGGCATGAAACATATTTTTGATGTAGTTTTTTTGATATGAGGGATGCAGTGAGTTTCACAGATGAAGCTAGTGTATGATTTCTGAGAGAAAAAAAAAAGGTGTTTCTGGTTATCCTACGGAGACATTCACACCCTGAGTGAAGCAGAGAAAGAGGAGGAAAACAGATACTACATGACCATTGTGGCAACACACCAGCATGTACAAAGGTTAAATACGTCTTTATCACTATAGATGTTAAGTCATCAAGGAAAAAGAAGTTGATTATAGAAAATAATCTATATTGACGTCATGATGATGTTTTTGTTCAATTGTTGATTCGTGATTTGTGATATCATAGGATGGAAAAATCAAAAACCATGTGACTAAGGTAAAAGATAAGGCTTAACTTCAGTGTTTTTCTTCACTCTGTTTCTCTTCCTTGTGTCTCAAACACACACACACACACACACACACACACACACACAGATGCACACGGTCAATATTTTGCACGTCGTCAGCCAATTCTATATACTATGTTGTTAAGTATTTAAAGATATTTCTGCATCACATAACCAGGATATTTCAGAATAAAATGTTTTCCTGTTTCTTTTATCTAATCCTTTATCTAATTCTTTCTGTTTTTAAATTTGAGCTGGTGCAATAGTTAAGTAATGGGAGAGGTCACAAAGGCCTCGGCTCGATGTGTAAGCATGTGAGTAAAAAAAAAAGAAGAAAAAAAAAGCCAAAGATAGATTTTACATCACATGTGAACCAAAACAAAACATTAATTAATAAGAAAAAAAAATATTCTCTTAAGCTCTTCGATGTGAAATATATTCAGTCTGTATTGTGTGATTGATGAGATTTCATGATCTAGAATAACTTTTGAAGCTGGAACCATCTTATCTCTGTTGAACTGTGTTGTTGTTGTTTTTAAACGGATGTCCTACTTTTTTTATATATATATATATGTAAAAAACAAACAAACAATGTAGCATGCAAAATAACTTGTCTTCAAGTTCAGGGATCCAGACACCTAATGAGTTTTCTTTTGAATTGGACGTGTACCAAAATAACTCTGAAACACACACAGAAAAACAAAGACTGGGCTGATCTGCCCTTGTTTTTACATTTGACATTTTTAGCTTGTTTATTGCTTATTGTTTGCTTATTTGTTATTTGTTGTTGTCTTTCTTGTATTTTGATAAAGGTGCTTTCTGTTCTCAGACCTTTCGGTGTCCAGCTCTCTTCTTCTTTACCCCTCACCTCACTCACCTTTACGCAGAAACACGGCGACTGTTTTTCTCCAGACTGAAGTTGTATGCTTTTAATGTATGTAATGTATTTATGTCCCGTCAGGCGATAGAAACATACTCAACACTCCTGATGGCATTTTCACCAAAATACAAACAGCCATGAACATGTAGTCATTGTCATATTTTATTAAGGAGCCCCCTCTCTCCAACAGAAGCTCAGAAAAACAAATAAAAGTATCAGATAACATTTACTCTCATGACCTTCCAGCCTGACAATGTGCACAACAAGCTGCAACAGAACATTTCACACTCGTCTGTAACACACACACCCACACTTTTGACACAGTTTTAGGATTCACACTCACATGCAGAGGTTAGGGGCTGATATGCTACCAAAGCGAGATGTAAATGTATGAAACTCTAGCGTATCGTGTCATCCTTTTTCTCAAAACGGTTGCAACACATCCACATTTCAATCAGCTAAAAACGTGAGAACGTATCGATTGTCATATTACAAATGGGGACTAGAACAAAGTCAAAGACAGCCTTGGACAATGAGAAGCATACGAAGGAACACATCGTTACTTGCACTTTATGTTCATCCTGAATTTGATTCATTAAAAAAACACCAACATTATCACACTATCAAAACAGATGTAATTCTCGACACTTAAGACTTACAAAGTGGGCCGTGTTTTCTTTGAATACAGGCACTCGAGGTGAAGGCTCTACACTATATATACTGTATATGTATGACCTTTTTTGAAGACCATTTTCTACATAGAAAATACACAAAATATGAATAGGTTTTGGTTTTTTTCCATGACCCACATGAACATGAGCATTGCAGTGGTAAACAAGCAACATGCCATCCATCAACCTTCTTCATGTTACCACATAGGGGAGCCAGCCAGCTCACTGCAGGGAGACAGAGAAGTGAGAGGTTTACAGAAGGCAGCACTGTGTATGAAAAAGTTCATTAAAGCCATGTCTCTACTTCTGCTTGCTTAACATAAACGTATTTCATTACAGCTGCTATTTTTATTCTTATTACAATGTCATTTCAGCTTTTAAATTTTTACTGTCTAGAGCCCAGAGTGACTCCTCCCACGAGAAAAGAAAGTGGAGCGACGTCTAAAATAAAACAACAACCGGTCTGCCAGGGAGGAGAGTGTGAATGAAGTCATCACATAATATTTTTAGGAGAGGTGGTTTGCATTGTGGCTGGTAGAAAGCCAAAATTGTGACCTCAGAATGGGGTCGACAAGTCCTGGTAGGTTGAGTCGCTTCCCTTCAACGGCTCTGTTCTCAAAGTCCTGCCTCGGCACATCCTGATCGAACAGACAGAAGCAGAGAGTGAGGTGAACTGCATTCAGCCATTTGATAATATATATGTGCCACAACATATTTGTTTGATCAGTGATTGTATTTGGTGTTTATTTGAATGATCTGTTACTGACAAAAAAGTATACAAATAAAAGTGTTCGGATTAATCTTGGCGTCAAAAATTGATCTTAGATGTGAAAACTGCATATCTGCAAATATAATTTGAATCAGATTTTAAAATAAAGTGCTGTTAATTTTAAACATTTCACTGCCGGGTATTTGTAAATCAAGACATTATTACACATGGACACTAAACCCTAACCTGTATTGTATTACGCCGGTCTATAGTCTGTGACCCTGATCATATGTTAAAAGCCTTGATCTTACGTTTTTGTGACCCTTCTCTGTCGTCTATAGCCCTGGTCTATAATTCTGTTCTTTAGTCTATAAGCCTAATCTTTAGTTCAGCAACCTGGTCTATATTCTATATTCTAGAAACCCTGGTCTTTAGTTCATAACCATGACCTTCATTCTGACCTGGTTGTTGTGAATATTGCGAATCAAAAGCACAAGTTATGTTCAAAATAAATGTCCACAATAGCCTGCTTGAGATAACACAATAACATATTGTTTCTGTATTCACAGATGTTAACAATGCGTAGTTGTCTTAAGAAACTCTTTATCTTGTTGAGCTGCTGAGCAGTGTTCACATTGTTTTGCCTTCTTTCTACCGGTCAGCATTTTTAACACCTTGGTTTTCAACAATTGCAGCTGGCGCAAAAAAAAAACCCACAGGACAAGCACTGGGAAACTAGTCAAATATTTGCCCACTCAGGTCGGTAAGCTCCGTATGCAGGTGGTGTTAAACCCTGTTTGGTTTAGGTGTGAATGGGATGGCATACCTGTCTGTCAGAGGCTGGTGTGTCTCCTTTGTTCTGGATCGGTGTCTCAGCGGAGGTCTCGGTGCTGTCGGGCAGTTCCAGGTGAGTGGACGGGAAATGAGCTGAACTGATCGATCTTGGGGAAGCATCCTCGTCGTCCTCAGAGGAAGGGCCGGGAGCTGTGCGAATCAGTGCAGACGCCTCACTTCAGTACTAATAACAGTGCAGTGAGCTAGCAGAAGTGCTGTGTTCAGAGAAACTTCACTACTCACAGGCACGTGCGGGAGTTTCTTCATTTGATTTAGTTTCTGGCACATTGTCCAACCTCTGTTCTAAATGACGGATGTAGCTCAGCAGGTCCTGCAGATGTAACATTTTAAACCCACAGATTTCAAGATGAAGAGGAAGAAGAACCGAATGACAAAAGACCACATACTGTACAGGGTTAATTTACATGTATTTTTCAATCATGAAACAGGTCTGTGTGCTGTGTAAACACTCTGGTCTCTCGTCTTAAGACTGTGCCTTCAAACGAGCCATCAGGACTTTCTAAGGTTGTGATGTCACAACTATACAGGCACCGACCTCAGCCATGACCCCAACACAGCTGTGGTACAAACTAACAGAGCGACAGATGTGGAAACACGATAAACGGTGCCTGCTCATGCCTTTCAGAGCTGACTAACAAGAGCAGACTGGACTTTTCGGAAGCTGTGGCCTTAAAGAGACAGAGGGTGAATAGAGGTGCTGCAGCAATGGACAGCGTCATTACAAACATATGTAAATATGTTTTTTTGAACATCAAAACATGTAAAACGACTCTATTAGACACCTAAAATAAGAGTATGAAGCTGAAGATGACCACAGTATGGGCCCTTTCTGTTGATTTGAGTGGTATTTAAAGGTCCAGTATACATCATTCAGCCTCACTAGATGTCAGGAAACAGCTATTGGCTGTGTAAAGATGTAGTGTAGAGATGCCCGGAGCAGAGACTGACGTTACACTCCCTGACTGTGTTAATATTATTATTATTATTGTTATTATTGTTATCATTATTATTATAATTATTATTATTATCCAGCTGTTCTGTTTTTTGTTATGTATCGGGTCTGGCCACACCTGCATGTTAGTGCAGGTGTGGCTCCTCCCTCATATGTGTAGTCCTTGCCTGTCTGTCGGCCTGCTGCTCCTCTCTCTCTTTTTGGGCTTTCCTCAGACTGGCCTTCAGCTCCTGCAGCTCTCGCTTCGTATCACTCAGCAGCACCTACAGGGGGCAGCATCATTACACTCAGACCGTCTGAATACCCACACGTCTGAACAGGCCCTTCCTCTTTGCTGCTGCTGCTGTTGTTGACCACATGACGGTCAGAGGAAATGTTTACTCACTGTTCATGGAAGCCCGTTTATTTGTGCCTGTGTGTGAGAACTTGCCTGAACTCTGGCACCGTTTCCAAATTGTGACCTGAGCAGCCGATGGTGCAGATTTCGTGGCACATGAGCAGTTATATTTAGATCTGAATGTGTTTGTGCATGGAATAATAGTGATTGCAACACAGAGTACTCTCACTCACCAGCTCTGTGTCGAGTTTCTCCCTCTCCGTCCTCTCCTCCTGGAGCCACTCCTCCTTCATCTGCACCTCACAGCTCAGTTCTTGAAATTTCTTCTTATCCATCTGCATGCAAAGAAAAGCAAAATAACAAAAAGGAAATGAAACGACTATATCAGGTGGACATACAGGTGTCTGCATGTGCAGCAGCCTCACCTCTGCTGCGTGTCTGTATGCTTCTCTTTCCAGGGCCCAGTTGGCGCGCTCCTCCCTGAGGAGCAGGTTCTCCTCAGACAGCTGCAGGGTGAGCTGGGCCACCTGCAGCCGGGCTTGGTGCAGCTCGGTGTGGGTATGGCTCTGACGGGAGCCCAGCTCCCTAAGCTCCCTGCGCAGGCTGTCAACTACATGTTCACTGACCTCCAGACGCTCTTGCAGCCCTTGTACCTCCACCTGAAAAGCCTCGTTCTCCGCCTGCAGAGATGAGAGATGTACAGAGATGGCTGTCACAGTTATGGCTTAATTTAGCCACAAGAAGGAACAGGAGCGTAAAAACCTCTCAGGTTCTACTCTCGAGTAAATGCAATTACGGTGCTTTCACCTCCACCGCTGACAAGATGACACCTAACCACCCACATCTGGCCTGGTTCCAGTGGGTTGTTGGGTTGGAACACAGAACTAAACAGAACTCAAACAGACTCTCTGACCAGCCTGTGTGTTCTTGACAAGAGAATAAGTAATTACCTGCAGAAACTTTCTCTTTTCCTCATCATGTTTCATTTGACCAGACATTTTCTTCACTCTCTCCTTCAGCCTGTAGGACAAACAAGGAGGTTTGTTTTAGGTCCGAGGAACCAAATTAACCCGAACAAACGTTTGATCTGTAACTCTCAAACACTCGCCTTTCCAGTTCCATGTTTCCGCCTTTGTCCCTGTCATTCAAGATCTTGATTTCTTCCTCCAGGTCTTGGATTCGCTGCTGCCTTTCTTCTTTTTCAGCCATGAGTTTACTCAGTTCAGCGGTCAGACTTTCCTGACTGTATTTCACATCCTTTCAGTGTCGTGGAGAGAAGAGCAATGATTATAGATCTTTTATGGTGTGTTTCTTTGTAATTCAGAACATTTTGGGGGTAAGAAGGAACTGGTTGGTTGCGTGGCCTGTCCGTACCTTGTGCTTTCCCTCCATCTTCTTGATCGTCTCGTAGGTTTGTCTCATGTTGTGTCTGAGCTCTGAGATCTCCTCCTTCATTGCCTCTCTCTCACGCTCCCACTCCATCCTCGCAGTGTCACGGCTCTCTTTCTCACTCTGCGTCTCCATTTTCGTCAAATCCAGAGCCCGCTGTATCTCCGCTTGTTTTTTTAAGCACTCCTCCAGCTGACTCTGGTCACAACACAGGGAGAGAGGACAGGGAGGTTCATATAATTCATTCCTCACATCAAGATATGTCTGTGAATATGTGAGCACCTCCACTCTATTGTTCTAAGGAGTAATTGTGTCAGTGTTGAGAAAAGTAGTTTATCAGGATGCTTCAGTGCAGTGCTCAAGTGTTTTTACCCCCACCTGCAGCAGCTGAGCCCTGGGGATGACGAGGAGCAGGTCGTTCTCCTCTCCGTCCTCCTCGTCTCGCTCCTCTTTCATCGTCTCCAGCTCCTCCAGTGGCTTGGGAGCGCAGAAAGTGAAGGGGCGACTACGAGCACACACCTCTCCCGTCTTATCCACGTATACAAACTCATACTCCACAGCACTGGGGCGGGGCAGGTAGGATGCTGCATCAAGTAGACACAAAGACACAGAGATTTAACTTAACAGCAAAACAATGCAAATATTGGCGCATACTAAGACTTCAGTGATCATCAGAAATAAGCTTATTAAATTATTACAATTAAACCTTTTTTTGTGTGACCAGCACCTGCTTCGTCAAAATGAGAACAACAAGAAACAGAAATTATTAATGAGACAATCGACTGTTTACACAAAAATGATCACGTGTATTATTAACATGATATCAATATTGTGCATGTGTGTCAGCGTAATTATGACGATTATGGTCAATAATGGGGTATACAAAAGTATCAGCATCAGAATATACTGAAAGTACCACATGTAAAAGTACTCACTGTGCAGAATGATCCAAACTCAGAACAATGTATATGAAATTAATGAATTTATGATGAATGCATTCGTGTGTAAATTAAACTTTAAAACTTGATGTGTCGCGGCATATTTTGAATTATTAACCTGAAAAGCTACTAGTAACTTTAGTCATTAAACATACGTAGTGGAGCATAATGTTTGCCTCTGAATTGTAGGGGAATAAAAGTATAAAGAGGCCGAAAACAAAAATACTCCAAGTAAAAGTAACTCAAATTACAGTACAGTCCTTTATTTTATTCCACTACAAGAGAGCACACCTCTGACCACATCCAAACATCAGTGATGCCATTTTAGAGTTACTTGTTGGTAAGAATATCAGGATGATCTATTGAAATATTAGCTGCCTCAAATTCTTCATGAATTCTAGTGATAATCTTACCGTGGAAGTTTACACAGCAGTTGACAGCGCTGCCCTCAGTGTAGCCTTCAGGAACAAGAGCCCATGTGTACGTGTAATACTTTTTCACTGAAGGCCAACCCACCTACACCACGATAGGAAACATGTGTTCAAACCACAAGACATATAAATGTGCATCTGTGTCACCACACGGAACTCATCTTGCTGCAACAATGACTTTTTTTGTGTGTGGAGGAATGGATCTAAAGAGCGTAAGTCTACCTCAAAAATCCCTATCCAGTCACTGCTGCTCCACTGATGCTCAGCGGTCAGACTGTAGTGGCAGTCCACTCTGGTTTGGGGGAAGTACAGTTGCCCCACATTTCGAAACACCACTGCGGGCTGTTTATCCATGGTGATACGGAGCTGTGCTGTTTAGGAAGAAAACATACATGGATCGAGTGAAAGGTGCTCCAGTTTCAGTCTGGAGGAGGACAGCTGATGAAAGGTGATAGCTGAGTCAGTTCAGAAATGCGGCTTGGTCATGACACCAGTCGCCTATGGCCCCATAATACGTTTATAAACAACAAGCTCATATACCTACTGAGTACTGAAGTTATATTCCATGTAATCTGTTTAGAAAATAAAGCTCTACAGAGGTCTGCTTGTAGCTCTCAACACTGTACTGTTTTTTAATGTTTTTTTTTTTTTTAAGAAATCAATAAATCATATCAAAATCTTACTGTAACAGTTAAATATTGATCACAAAAGATCATTTGATAGCTCTGATTTATATTCCAATACTGAAACAAAAACATTTTTTTCTCATGTCTTATACTTCATTGCTAAAAACCACAAAACTGACATCATAACTGCATTTAGGCAGCACAAATTAAGAGGCGCTATGTAGGTTTGTAGAAGAAGTTCAAACTGGAAGTTAATTTTTTCCATAATTCAATAAACAAGCTGTTTCAATTGGAAATGGTCCCACAACACTGTTTGAAACTGGAAAGGTGGCAGGGTCTGCCACATATAAACAGAGTAAAACAGTAGGAAACTGTGTTGTCATTTAAGGTCAGTTTGTTTATTCAGTCATGAAAACAGAGAGGGGTTTTTGTTTGTTTGTTTTGGCATTAAAAAAAATGTTGATATTTCTCTTCTGATTGAAATGTATATCCCAAAACTACTTAGTGCTCCTTTAAAAATACATATTTATGCTTTAATTGACAATAATTTGAAATGAACTGCTCTTAAATGTGTATAGTATATAAACACGTATTCATCCCTGACAGGTAAGTCTTTGTTATTGAAATGATGGCTTTCTAAGCAGAATATATCATTTAATGCTTCATAAATTACTCAATTTTCTGCTGTTAATCTTTCCTTACCTTATTCTGCTGAGAAATTAATGTCCTGTCTTTCCTGCTATCTCATAGAAGATAGAGCTGTGCATCAATCTTCAGAAAGTGATGAGTGATCCCGTTGGGTGCAGGAGTTTCACAACATCCCCTCAACCACATTGGCCTCTCAAGTCAAATGAGTGATGCTGAGGGAATCATGGGAGTTGTAGTTCATGAGCACACAGCACATCAAGGTGCAAAGTGTTGCTGCAGACTTCAACTCCCATTACAGGAGAGTGTTAAAGGATACAGGATCTGCCTCTGATAGTTTATGCTTATTGCAATTCTCAGTAGTGGATGAGAGGAAAGGAGGAGGAGGGGGCAACTTTTCTTTGAATAACAACTTAAGTGAACTCACTGTCCTTTAATCAGGGACAGAGATAAAAACAGCAGATCCCCAATATGGTGAAAACTCATTTCTGTATCATCATGTACAAGGTTGAAATGTGTTGTATTTGTATGAAATTGCTGTGAAAGTACTGAATAGACTTCATGGGGTTCAAAATGTGATTTGTGACGAACTCATCAGGCATTTTCATGTTTCAGTTTGGAAACAGACCACAAATAAAATGTTCTGCCGTTTGATTTCATTATCAGTGTCTGATTGCGCAAGAATCGTGGTCCCACTTGTGATCACTTGATGGCGCTGTAGTTAAGCACAAACTAACATTCATCAAATGAGTGGTGGTTTTTGTGAGTTCACTTTGAAGCAACAGTCAACAACAGAGCCTGAAGATTATGATGGCCGACAATCTCTGTGTTGTGTTATGACACAGCTCATTTACATGTTGTTATTATAAAATAAATGACATCTATTCTATAATAACTAACTTTACCTGTTGACACCTCAGCCCCTCTGGGACCTCTGCCTCTCTAGTGTTCCAGGGAACACTCTCTGCACTCCATGTGGCATTACTGGAAAAGATGATTTAAGTTCCTGCTTGCACCCGTTGGCAGGCGATAACTGCAGAGAGAAGAGAGTTTAAAGGTCTCCATGTGATGTGTTCATATCGGTCAAATTCGTTGTTTTCAGCTCCAGGTTTATAAAAATCTGCTGGTGTTCCAGAAAAGTTAGACATCAGCAGTGTTTGGCTGAAGGGCTGGAAGTATTTCACAACAGACATTTTGACATGTCATAGTAGAGAAAGCATGGTTCTATATTAGTGTCCCAACTAGCATGCACAAAGCCAGGAAGCAGCTAAATGGAACTGTAATTAGGGGCTTTTTTCTGCTGTGACATGTCAACAGGTGAATGACTGTGAATTGCTGATACAGTAGGCAGCGGTTTGCGCCTTAGAAGTTGCTTTGCGATCCACTGACAAACACAGAAATAGAAGAATATGTAATAGTAAATCATATAGCATTGCTCACTACATCTAAGCCCCTCTCTTACCCTCTGTTGTGCATAAACTGCAGGTTATAAACTTATTTTTAGAATACAGTAATGTTTAAATTATTCGTATCTACAATGAGAAGGAATTATTTATCAGTTGTTGGTATTGGCTGGACAAAATAAATATGCTAAATGCTAACTGAGCCTTACTTGTCAGTTTGCCTTAATCTTAGTTGCACCAGAGGGAAAAAAAGTTGTTTTTATCATTTAATATCAAATCTTTATTGAAACAGGAAAGTTTTCAATCCAGTAGTTCAGAGGCCAGGAGTACACAGAATTGTAAAAAATGTGGATAAAAACAGTGTGTAAAGAAATAAAACACATGAACAAAATAAAAGACATTTTAAAAATAAAAAGCTTGAAAAGAACAGCCTCTGGCAGTCCAGTACGAGCGAGATGCACAGGAGTATTTTTACAAAATATTCTTTGTAGTATCATCATGACATGTTGCTGAGTGATCCAGAGCTACAGTAGGTCTGTAAATATTTTGTTCTTCCTGAGGAAATCATTCTGTAAACATGCAAAATGGTGTTTGTTTCATGTATGCTGAAGAGTTAAAGTGACAGATGTTCAGCTTGATGAATTATTACCTTTTGTGGGTAAATTAAAATGTCTAATATGTACAATCACTGTACATTTTTCACATATATCTTGTGTTCATGTTTCTGGGTCACCATGTGTCCCAGTATGTACCATCATTAGCTAATGCATTTAGAGACAGGCTGTAATGCCTGTTGTAAAGCTGAATTTAAAGTTTCAATTCCCACTTTAAATCTAGTGCTTCTGCACTAAACCAAACTAAGACAGACAGATCTTTACAGATGAGGACGAGTGCAGTTGCTGAGCAGATGTGTCTACAGCATTAGTGATGACAGAGGTGGAAGGCATTAGTGTGTTTCTCTGTGTCTTTGGAGCTATGAGGAGAGATGTGTACATGTACTCTTTAGGAGTACACACAAAAGTGGATCACATTACACAAACACTGAGTCTCTTTTGCAAACTCCTCACGCCCTGATCCATGTCAGAGTGAGTGTAGCTTATGCTGCAATTGATCAGACAAGTGTGAAGGGAGGCTGATTCGCTCACTTGTTGCTCAGCAGTGACATGACACCAAGTTCTTCCAGCTTGCGTTTAGCTACATCCTCCCAGCCCTTATTGGCCAATGGGTTCCTAGGCGATGGATGCATGATGCCCTCAACTCGTACATTGACATCTGCAGCAGACAGAGCTCGTCGTGCCCGTTGCTCTGCCACTTTTCCAACTCCTATCACCATGGAGACTCCCAGCGCTACCACCGCCTGGCACAGTGCAATGTCACAGAGGCCCAGGAGCTTCTCTCGTTCCCCTGCGGACAGCTCAGGAGGGGTTAAATTCTTCCCACTGGCGCTCATGAAGATGAGCGGACACAGATTGTGCACAAAGCAGTGCCGAAAGAACTGCGCTGGTTCACCACAAACCTTCCTGAAGAAGCCCCAGAACCGTGCGCCACTCACTTCACTCTGTTTGCAGGCGAGTCCTGTGATCCGTCGCTTTGGGTGCTCGTCAGGAGGGTGACCGACCTCTCCGGTGATCTGCAGCCAATCAACAACTGACTTCACTTCGCCAAAGGGGACCTGCCAAGGAAAAGTGGGTATTTTTAGCTTTTGTGAACACATTGTAGGGACAACATTGAGAGCTACCAGTTAAGCAAGATAACACTGATTTAAACAAGATAACACTGATTTAAACAAGTCAGGAATGTAACTTTGTTATAAGTAACCAGCAACATAATGAGATCTGGTGAAAAAAAAGGGAAAACAAAGCTAAAACTGGGTGTGCAAGTAATAAGGCATGAACAAGAAAATAAACTTTAGAAGCAAGATAGGACTATATTCCTTCCTAAATAAATGTTTATTTCACCTCATGTTGCACACACAAATTTACTGTGAGCTGTGTGCCTCTTTTGATAAGACAAAACAGAAAATAATGCAGCTTGATCAGCATAATCAGCTCTTAGTTTCACATGATAATGTTTCCAAATTTCCAAATAAATTCGTGTTCAATTACATCACACAGATCACTGATGATCTGAGTGCCCAGGGAAGCCTGTCTTGCCTTCTTCAGTCATGATTTTATATGAATCATGAAGGTAATATTCATGTCGTGTGGCTTCATCGTGCTGTGATCACAAACAAAGAACCAAAATAATACCCATAGCTTTTCTTTAAAAGTGCTGTATATAGGATTGTATATAGGCATCAAAAAAGGAAGGCGAGTGGTCAAATATGGAGATGTTTCATGTTTTGTTAAGGTAAAGCTGGCCCTGCTCAAAACGAGGCTTGTTGTTTTTGTTTTAGCTTCCGTATTCCCAGCCAATAAGAAAACACCATCGGTGCGTAATGCGTCACTGAAATATCATGCTAAATGCAAGTCAATGTGTGTAACTGCAGTGGTCACCCCGGTCTGTGCCATGCCGAAAGGTCCTGGATTCATGCCCAGGAACAGGACCCTTTGTCCGGCCTGACAGTACTTCTCCACGTAGCAGCGGTGGGTCTCCCAGGCGTACTCCAGCGGGTTGTAGATGTACCGGACGGGCTCGCTGAAGGTGAGCTCCCGGAGGAGAGTGTTCAGCTCCAGTTCAACCTTCAGAAACCTGGAGGAGGGTGTTGTGTTGACCTCCGGGGCTGCTGGTTTAAATCCCTGCTCCTCTGACCCGCACAAAGGCTTCTCCGCACCATCTCCACGCGCGAGCTCAGCCGTTTCACCCGCATTGTCATCCGACATCTTTTACAGTAACCGTGTTAAATGAGAAGACGTCTGTCAGATAAAATCCTGGCATTAACGTTACATCTGACAGCTCCTTCAAAGTGTTGGGATCACAGTGTTGGAGGATTGTTGTGATAAATCTAAACTTCTTCCACCGGTGTGTTCTTCTTCTGCGCCTTCATTTGTGTGGCCGCGTTCAAAGCGGCTGCTGCCCTCTACAGGAACACCGGGGTCGTTACAGCAAAGGGTGTTGGTGCGTTCAAGCGCTGGCGAAATGTACGGAAAAATGTATTATCGACTGGTAAAATTCAAATGATTGCCGTCACAGAAAGTTGTGGTACACGAGTTGACACACATGGCGGGAGAAAGTAAGCTCTGAGTTGACGGTAAGAAGCTGTTACCAAAGTGTTTGTATTGTTTCCTTTGCACTTCACCAATATACTGAAAACTGCTGCCTGTCAGTGTGTTCTTAAAACGATTTGAGCGATAGAACGTTAGAAACCACTGGGACAATCCCAGGAGTACCTGAATGCAGCATTGGTCAGCAGCGATGTTGCGCTCAAATTGTCCACAAAGATAATGGACAGATATCTTATTCAGTTTTACAAAGTTACACCTAGGTGGCTCCAAAGACACTAAACTAACCAGAGCAGAAGCACCCCTCTCATGTATATGACATTAAAAAAAAGGTCACAGGATTTGTAGGTTACTTGAAGCGACCTTTTTGGGCCGATTGTGACAATTTGGGAGTAAAAAATCCCAATATCGATTCATCTGCTGTAATATATGCCTGTGTGTATGTATATTATATCATAGGTATCATTAACACTAGGGGGATGTCCCCACCATTTCCGAATTTACCAATTTCGTCGCCATATATAAGCACAATTAGTTAACAATGTGCCAAAACCCAGAAAGACCTGGACCTTATCTGGAGTTTTCTGATTCAGAAAACAATGTGTTGCAACTTGGCTGTATGAGTAACCCTTTTTAAAACCAGATTACACACAAGAACGGTTGAATAACATATGAGTGACAAGGTTTTGTAGTTCAGAATAATGGGAGACAAAAAAAAATCTCATCTTTACCATGTTCTTGTGTGAAATAAAAACATAAAAAAGAAGTCAACACAGCCAGTGAGCATACAGAAATCCTTTACAAATTCTTTTATTTCAGCATAATAGTAAGAAGCCTCTCCTCTGATTTTCATATACTTGAAACTAATTGGATCACAAGGGTACATATTAGTTAGCCCATTTTACAATAATCATTGTAACATTTTTTTTAGGAAGTTATTCTTATGCACTCATTTTCCTACACAAAATAATCAATATCAAGATCCTATCTTAACTGAGGACCATAACTCTGCATGCAAGACTAATAAAGAAAACAACTAATCTGTGATAGCTACTGTTGCTGTTGTTCATCTAATACCATTATCAATATAATTTACTACAAATACCAGGGACGTCGTATAAGAAAGAAAACATTTTCTTGTGGTACTACTGCCTCTAATGTCAAAATTACCAAACATACTGGGCTCTCAACTGTACGGATCCAAATTGTTCTGTCCACCTTCTGTCAAGTTGAGGAGAAATAGGCTTTGTCTAAAACCTAAAATCTAGTACAGTCTGAAGGAAAAAAAAAAAAATATCCATCTCTTTTTTGTCTTTTTCTTCTCCTTTCACTCCAGTGTTTACAATTTCATCAGAATAAAAAAGGTCCTTGAAACAATCATCAAAACGTGATGAGAAAGTCTCAGACAGACAAATAAACCCTTGGATCTGTCTGAAAACAAATTAAACCTCAATCTTATAAACAAAATGATCTGAGACTCAAGGATTCTATTGCATTTTTAACAATGAGATTGAGAATACTAAAAACAATAAATGACAAAAAGGTATTAACAAGTGACGTCAACTATATACTGTATTGCCCTTTAGCCACTTCACTATGTGCTCGTGCCAGAAGTATCCCTTCCACAGATTTGGAATAGTGTTTCAATCACAAATCAAATGCATTTCTCAAACTTGGCCCCTTTGCTGACACTGGGTTCAACTTCATCTCATCAGAGTCATTTAAAACCGAATCCCACTTCTGTACACACTTGACTGTAACACAACTTTGCCTTGATATCCATGGACCATTTAAAAGGAAAATCTTCCAAATAATACTCTTGGTAAAATATCACATAACTCAGTAATCAGCTTCTTATATGTATTGAACACAAACTGTTGAGATAAAGCATGCCGAGATTCCCTCTCCACATTCAGTCTGAAGCTTATCTGGAACTTTAAATAAAAAAACAATAAAAAGAAGATAATCGTACTCCACTCCAGTGTGATCCAAAGGAGACTTGCGTCTTCTGAAATCAACCTTGATGGTTTCATCCATCTGTTACTTGCTGCAACATCAAAGAAAGAGTTGATATGTACATGTATGTTCATCCTTGCAGACTAATCCTCCCAACCAGCACTGACATTTCTGGGTTAAACAAAAGAACAAAAGACCATGCCAGCTCTCCAGTAACAGTAAGGAGCAAGTTTGAGAAATGTTCCCAACAGGCAGCAGAGTGGACCTGCTGTCCGACCGTCAAAGACTTCCACACAGTACGATCAAAGTTCATCATAGGTAAAACAAATCGTTCGTTACAATATCATTTAGAACTACAATGATTATTTGTGTAACCGCACTTACTTAAGGCTAAACCCAATGACATGACAGACATCCATTATTACACACCAACCACATAATATTTGGATAAAAAGGCAATTGTTAGTGTGTAGTAGAGTCAAGCAAGTGTTGATTCTGCTATGGCCCTCGACTGGCCAAAGCACTGCAGTGGGAAACAAGTTAGCACTACTGACTTCTCACAAGGATCGTCAAACTCCCAAGGGGGCTCCTTAAGGATTACAGACTGTGTTACACTGTAATCAGTAACAATGATCCAACATATTCATCATCATCAGAAGACAACTTCTCTCGACAGGAGAACACATTAGTCTGTTTTAGCGCCACTGAAGCCATCACAAATCTGTAAATATGACAGCTTTAGGATAGAAAAAGAAAACATACAATGATGATGAAAGGCTGTCTCGTCTTAGTTAATACATCTGATCCACGATAATAAACGGTTGAGCAAAAGGCAATTAAAAAAAAAAAACAGAAAAAGAAAAGAAACACACTAAGGCCACAAGATTTTGTATACCCCCGCTGATCTCACAATGTGAGAATCTGTACAAACAACATAATGGGACTTCTAGTGGCCAAGGATGTACGGACAGAGCGAGGAGAGACACTCTTCTGCCTAGCACTGGAGATCTCTGTATATATAAACAGTATATATACAGCTGAATGCACTATAGCGTGACCATCAGTAAGTGTGGCTGGACGAATTGCTATGGCTGCCATTTCCTGAGTCACCAGCATGTCACAGACCATGAGATGACCAGGTGATACTCCTGGGACTCTTCATGTGTGACACAGTGCCAGTCAACTGCAGGTTGCCCTGTCATCATCCACTTATCAACACCGTCTGATATTACTTTAATAGACACACTCAAGTTACTCATTTTTCCCCAGGATTTCACTGAAACCATATTAGAACCAGTTTCTAATTTTCATTTTCTTTCTGGCCCATTTTGTGCATTAAAAACACTACTGAAGTCCCATAGTGAAATCATAATAAACATTTAAAATTATTTACACAAAATAATGATCGTAACTGCGCCTCCCAAGTTGTTAAAGTCAGGAAATACCTATTGTTTGAGTCATATTTAGATCAGACACTGCTTGTAGTGAAATGTTTAACACTATGTTAGCTGCAAAACCGAGCAAGATCTGCTCTATATGACAACCGAGTGGTCTACCTGCTTTACCTGGAAGGACAGTTCATTTTTACTAATTCTGACCAAAGTGAAAATACAATTTAAGCAAAATGGGCCACATAAGAAAAAAATTTGAAAGAGGCTCAAATATGTTTCCTCACCACGTTATCCCATTTTGTTGCTAACACATCAGGATAAACAATACCCACTGCCCTACCCGAGTACCACCAAAATGCAGATATATTTGAACAACAATAAAAACTTCTCTTTTTTTGCAAAAATCAAATAGATTAAGTACAAAACAGGACCACTGTTCATCACAGAAAAGTCTCGTCTTTAAAAAAACGGGGGGAGGAAAGGAAACACAGTATAAAGTCAACAAAACAAAAACACAAATGTCTCTCTGTCATTAGTAATCCCCAAGACTGGAGCTGCAATGTCAGCCTGTGCTAGAGTGTGGCGTCACTCAGCACAGAGCTGAGAAGAAGAAGAAACCCTGTGGCTTGTCCCGTCTCTGGCGGTGTGGTGGATATAGGGGAGGTGGAATGTCAGACCGCCAGTCGACCTGGAGGGGGATGAAGGGGACTCCAGGTTGGGGGTGCGGGCGGGGGTTCTTGGGGGTATGGGCGTGGTTCGCAGCATGGCTGGTTCTCTACTTTGGCTACGCTGCGACCCTGGCACAACCGCCGATGCCGTAACAGCCGGTCTGTCCTTGAAAAGTTCTTCAGAACACACAAATTGGACATGGTTTAAATTACAAGTAAATATAGAGTTAATTATATTTTAATGGTTGTAAAGACAAAGAAACAACGACAAACAAGTCCATTTTAAAACATTAAGAAAGTATCAAATTTCACATTGACAGTCACACAGTTCATTTAAAATTGCCTCGGCAATATATCAACATTATATCCTGATGTGAGACTTTATAGTCTTAGATTCTGGACATCCTTATATCGTGGTATGGCAAAGTGTTGTCTTTCCTGGTTTTGAAGGCTACAATACAGTAAAGTGTTGTAATTTTCTGAACTTACCAGCCTTATCTACTCATTTTAATTGTTGCCTCTACCCACACTACTGGTGATTATTTACCAAAAACTTCACAGAGTTATTATTTTGTGACAGTACCAATAATCATCCTTGTAACATTACAATCACAGTATTGGTAGAGGTATTTGGTCAAAAATACTGTCATATTTGATTTAGTTGCTTGGTCCTACTATTAATTACTACTATGCCTTTGCTTCGTACATACCTGCTGGCACCGTTCACACTGGTAAGGCTTCTCCCCACTATGGACACGCTTGTGTCTCTCAAGGTGGTAGCGCTGGATAAACCTCATATCACACATGTCACAAGCAAATGGCTTCTCTCCTAAAAGAGCACACAAATACACAGTCAATGCATCAATTTTAGCATCTCGTACTAACAAACAGCGTGCACTTACTAATCTTTATTTGCAAACTATATTTCCAACACTAACAAAAAGTTGGAAAACAAACTGCCCTGTCAGTAAATCAATCATCAGTTTAGTTTCAGCATCTGACAATTAATCATCTAAAAAGGCCTCGTCATCAACTCATTATGTGTAGATCAGAGTGGAATTTCTTGTTTTCGTGGCCCAGATCTACGCAACATAGTGGCCCCAAAAAAACTGGGGCAAGTATTTTGAGGCTGGTTCAACATCCCATCAAATGACTTGACAATCCAAACTCGAGTTTGTTGTGACCCCGTTCTGTTGCAAGCTCGTAGCCTTTCTCAGTAATGAGGGTACGGTAAAGGAACGCATACCCGTATGAGTGAGGCTGTGTCTCTCCAGGTGGTTACGCTGAATAAACCTCATGTCACACATGGAACAAGCATACGGCTTCACCCCTACACACACAGAGCAATATATTAGCCCTACCACCCACAAGAACATGAAATACAACTTTCAAGCTGACACTAGGATTAAAACACTTGCAGAGATAATAGTGTGTAATGTGTTTATCCTTTTTAAGACAATATGTTGAAATATTCAGTCATGCAACTAAGACCACAAGTTTTACTGTGAATGAAGTTACGTCAAATTTTAACAATATGTGGAGCTAAACTTTTCTGGTTTCAGAGCAAAAGCACCAAGATCTGTCGTATGCCCTGTGTGAGATTAACATTTAATACTGTTGATTTTGGCTGAATAAATATCGGTAACATCCTCACTTAGCACAACATCAGCATACTCTCACCTTCCATCTTGTATGCCTATATTTACATCACAAAGATATTGACAAAAATCACTTTTCATTTCATTTTTAAAAAATTCTTTTTTGACATTCTTGAACCTGTTATTACTGAATATTAAACATATGCATCATCTGTTTTTAATGGCAATTTGTCAAGTGTCAAAGTCTATGTACTTGAATGCTATCATAGATGCAATATGAGGACAGTCCTGGAAGAATTTGATATTGCAGCACAAATTCCCCTACAGCCCAAAGAGCATATTGCCCAGAGAGCGCCATTATGCGACTGCTGATAGTACATCTTGAACTGCAAACAAGGTCAATAACACCTCTTTCTATCAATAATTTTTGATCCATGAAGGTTTTATTTTTGTAAAACTTCTCTTGGGCAGTAAGTAAACCCACAAGCCAGACAACGTTTTTGGGTTAAGGGGTTGTGCACCAGGCAGTTAATTCTCACTGGACTGAATAGGCGCAATTTGGGTGTGGTATACAGTTTATAACAAATCTCTGCACTGAAGAGATTAATACTCTGATTAATACTATCTGCCAACAATTCTGGAGGGCAACACTCACAGAAGTGTGAGCTAAAGAATAAATTATAGTAATTTACAAAACAGCAACTAATCTATAACTCATATAATGTGAAAAGGGCAGGTGCACGGACCCATACCCGTATGAGTGAGGCTGTGTCTCGCCAGGTGGTAACGCTGAACAAACCTCATGTCACACATGGTACAAGCAAAAGGTTTCACACCTAAACGCAGAGCATCAATACATTATTTTCAGGTATTTTTTTGTCACAATCCATCAATCAGTAATGTACTTTTAACATCTTTTCACAATTGATGGGTTGTTAACCACTTTTCACTCACTATGTTAAATCTTCCTAAAAGAATGCATGTGGAGTTTTTTTTCCTCCAAATCCAAAAAACAATAGATTAAACTGTGTTGATAGAATTTCAAATCCACAACTTAACACATCACATGAGCTGATGATGTCACAGTCCTGTATCCATTTACATGTAAAGACTTTAAGGTTGCATTTACATACGTAATGCCTTGTTCAAGACAAATGTACAGCTAGTTCCTTTTACAGAATAACAATAACTGTCTCAACTAGCAGATCCTGTAGCCAAAATAATGTCTAAGTACAGGCTGATCTCAGTGTCAAGGGTAAGGTGGGCGGACGCATACCCATGTGAGTGAGGCTGTGTCTCGCCAGGTGGTAGCGTTGAAAAAACCTCTTGTCACACATGGTGCAAGCATAAGGTTTCACACCTAAATGCAAAGTAGCAATATTATATTACTTTACCTCCATGTCCATTCTTTACAAATGCATGCCTGAGCTAGTGATTAACCACACACTTGCCAATTCATGCACAGCAAAAAGATATGTCAGATGTGTCCTTCATGTAACATTTGTTGGTACCAGCAAAGACAACCAAACATCGTTTTAGCTGTGTCACCAATGTAATGATTATTATTCTTCTAAGTAACAATGCAATCAAAACCCTTGCTTTTGTTTCTCTTATATTAAAAGCCAATTGTCTAAACTAGGATTAAAAACTATGTCTGACAAAGTATTTCTTTTCAATGTAAAGATAAACAAATTTAGGAACTGATCATCTCACCACTAGTTATTATACCTATTAGAGAAGGGCTGCTGAACTAAGATTTTCTGAAAAGCACTTTCTAAGAACTATGATGATCAAAAATGCAGTAGAGTTTTATAGCACAAGATGAAGGCCAAATGTGTCGGTGCTACTGGTTACTACCACACTTCTATTATTGTAATTTTCATTTAAAATTGATCTTAATGTCCTAGAGGGCATCAATAATTATCATTCTTAGTGAAATGCATTAACCTACTTGGGGTAAAGGTTACAGAAATGTGCCGCAAATACTTGAAAGTTTACACACAGCTACTAATTTGGCTAACTCAAAAATAAGACATCTGTGTTGGAACTGTTTGTGCTGCATATATTAGCACGATAAAGATTATATAATAATGGCCTACAAAATGTGAGAAGGGCAGGTGCACTGACGCATACCCGTATGAGTGAGGCTGTGTCTCGCCAGGTGGTAACGCTGAACAAACCTCATGTCACACATGGTACAAGCAAAAGGTTTCACACCTAAACGCAGAGCATTATGGTATTATTTTCAGTCTTTGTATATTTTGTGTTCACAATCCATCAATAAGCAATATACGTTGAATATCTATTCAGAATTGATGGGTTGTTAACCACTTTTTTTTTTATTGATTTGAAATTTGCATTTCAAGAAATTCATGTTTATAATGGCTGTTTTTTTTCTCCAATTCCAATAAAGAATACATCAAACTGTGTCAACCAATTTTCAAATCCACAACTTAACACATCACATGAGCTGATGATGTTGCAGTCCTGTATATCTTTAAACATAAAGACTTGCTTTAATGTTGCATTTTCACACAAGATGTAGGGTAGGCTTGATCAAGAAATCACTTTACTGATCAGTTTAAGAGAGCACTAATGGCTGGCTCTGGATCTAACTTAATGCAATTACAGGCTGATCTCAGTGACATGGGTAAGGTGGGCGGACGCATACCCATATGAGTGAGGCTGTGTCTCGCCAGGTGGTAGCGCTGAAAAAACCTCTTGTCACACATGGTGCAAGCATAAGGTTTCACACCTAAATGCAAAGTAGCAATATTATATGACTTTGCCTCACTTTCCATTTGAATAATTTAGGACTTAAATTCTACGCTATTGGTTATTAACCACACAATTGCCAATTCATGCAAAAAAACACAATCTCCCTTTTTTCAAATGTTCTCTCCATGATGTCTTTATCCATTTCATTGTGTTGTAGTTAGCAACAAACATTACAGAGAACAAAATAATTTACAGTTATCCTGCTCAAATGATTTAGGGCTAACATCAACAGACTACGCAACCTTGTTAAAACGTTCTACTTCATTCTGATATTTCCTCAAATGTAACAGGCATATAAATGTGCACACTGATCTTTAATACTGAATGTCATGGGAACGGTGCACGGACCCATACCAGTATGAGTGAGGCTGTGTCTCGCCAGGTGGTAACGCTGAAAAAACTTCATGTCACACATGGTGCAAGCATAAGGTTTCACACCTAAACGCAGAGGATCAAGAGAATTATTTCTCTCTCTCTGCCATAAAGAAAAAATTACTGTATCTGCACTCAAATCTGGACTAAATTGATATCGGTGGTTAATAACCAATGACATACCCTAAAATTACTTACAAGGGCACAATATGATATTATAAGATTTTTGTTTCAATCTAAAATCCAGTTACACAACACAACACAAGGAATGATGGTTGATGATCTATTTGCTATTATACTTAAATACTGTGTATAAATACAGATATTTCAGACTAGATCAAGCATACAGATGTTGCAGCATCCTAATCTTGTTGCTGGGTTATGATTGGCTGACGCATACCCATATGAGTGAGGCTGTGTCTTGCCAGGTGGTAGCGCTGAAAAAACCTCTTGTCACACATGGTGCAAGCGTACGGCTTCACCCCTATGCACACAAAGTACCAACTTTAGCATAAAAACACTCAACTGCCAAAAATGATCGACATTAAACTTTACTAATTACTTAGTAAAGTTTGGTTGCACTCATTAGCGCTTTGTTTCCACTGGAAATTCCAGCATGCTTCAGAAATCAGCCACTCCAATTGAAAATCACTTCTGTTAAAGTAAAAAAAAAAAAAAAAACGGTAACCGCTAAAGGTCTATGGCCAAAGTTCGAATCAGAAAAATTGACGGTTAAAGAGTAGAAATCAAAATGAACTTATAATCTTCAAAACCTAAGATCCATATTGAATGACTTGACAATTAAACAGGGCTCAACCCGAGTCCCTAGTGGACGCATTCCAGCTAGCACAATAAAACGTTTTTTAACACTATGCCAATAGGTGGTTGTGTTCACATAATTTCAACATAATGCATACAGATTTCTGGAATAAATTGTGAACGTAAATACTTTAATTTTTGCAACGCTGAATGCAGTAAATAGACAATTTTAGGCAGTTGGCAAACAACTATGCACATCACATTAAGATTGGACATTCGTTTGCAGAGCTACTCATGTGATTTATATTAAAGACTGATTTTTAATCAAAGGTAACAGCTCTGAAAACCATTATACAGAATCAAACTTATGATTTTAGCAAAGATAAACCATTAACTCCAATATAAAAGCAGACTGACAATATAAACAATAACTTTACAGAAAACCTGTATTAGATATCAGACAATTAAGTAAACTAGTCATAACAGAGGATTGTTATTTTCTCACCTTTACTTCAATTTGAAATGACACAATGACTAAGCTGTGTGAGCAGTCAGTTACAATTTAGCATGGACTGATTTTTTTTTTTTTACAGGATTTGTTAACTTCTGTGCAAATGTTTATCTAAATTCAAAGTATAAAATCACATTTACATCACCTGAGACACTACATAGTTGTTTTTTTTCCTTCACCTACAGGTCTCTGTCCGCCACTAGGCCATATTACCCAGACACACTCCATCATTATGAATTTGTTAATCATTTCCACAATTGTTACATAATAACAGCTGGAGTCTTTAAAATGGGAGCTAAAGCCAATCTGTAGACAGGCACAATCATGCCTGCAGCTGCTTCACAGTAAACACCTTCTTTTACCCAGTCTTAGATGAAGGAGAAATGGACTCTTTAGACTTTCCTACTTTATATTTATCATTTATGAGAATATGGTTGTTTTTTGTTTTTTTTATATTTAGGCAAAAAATAGGAATCATGTTTGTGCTACAAAACATATTTTTGCACTTTTGTTTTTCACAAAATAGATTCTATGCTTCACTGTGTCGAATCATTATTTCTAGTTACAGCTGAGCTGATTAAAAAAAAAATAATCTGAAAATGAAACATTGTAATATAAAGCATCTGAACATTAAAAACACATCTAACATTCAGAATTTGACCGTTTCAAACAAAACGGCTGAATTAAACTGAAAAGAGTGGTGTTGGCATTTATGCCTCATGGTCATCATGTCATCTCATATACAAAGTTTTGGTGGAAGTATTGTTATGCAAGTGCTTATGAAGCTCCTTGCAGATGCTACATGAAACATTAGCACTTGTCAATATAGTGACAGAAAGCAATACAAACTCGAGTTTGAAGCAGCCATGTAAATATTAATGTGGAGCACATGCACGAGCGAAGTCAAGGAAAGAGAGGATCAAGGGAAAAAAAAAAAAAAAGAGGACGTACCCGTATGAGTTAGACTGTGTCTCTCCAGTTGATAACGTTGTATAAACCTCATGTCACACATGGTGCAAGCATAGGGCTTCACCCCTAAACAGAGCACAATTATGTTAGACGTATTTTAACACACAGATGAACTTCATGAACACTAACATTTTAAAAGATATAATGAAATGCTTTCACATTGTTTATTATTGCATGCTCTAAGACAACCAAATTTCTTTTAGAGACATTACACAAAAAAGAGTCTAAGATCCTGCAGATGTCAAGAGTAAAGGTGCATCGATGATTAGGCAGAAACGTGGCTTACATGCTGCACTTTTGACCAGCTTGAGTTATATTCAGTCATCCTGCAGACAAACTGTTGATGGCAGGAGCCCAATTTAATTTAATTTCAATGCATTTATTTTTAAGGTAAACCAGGTTTAAGATGCACCACTAAGGTTTTTGTTTGACATTCTAGACTAGTTAAGCCTGCATTTAAATCCTTTTCAGTGTAATGTGCCTTTCAATTGATATGTAATACAGTACTCAACAATACACATGCAACAGTACCATTGAAATGTTTACAAAAACTGACAGAGAGAGTCACTTTTTCAGTGGACAGTTTTCCAACAAAGCCTAAAAATTCTATGAAACATGTTTTGAAGGGGAAATTAATTTACCAACAATGGCATAGTTATGGTATTGTATATAAATCATGTGTAGGTTGCTTATATAAAAGTTTTAAAAGTGAAAGGGGAACAATTAATTCAAGCATACCAGTATGAGTGAGGCTGTGTCTTGCCAAATGGTAACGCTGGAAGAACCTCATGTCACACATGGAGCAAGCGTATGGCTTCACCCCTAAACGCACACAGTACCAAATTTTAGAAAATGTTCTCATGAACTATGTACACAGAATATGTCATTTTACATACAGTAGTCAGTGTTATGTCATTACAAAAGTTTATAGTATAGTCATGGCCAACTAGTGTGAAACATAAAACACATAAAATGAGTACTGTCAACCCTAAAAGCATTAAATACAAAGAGTACAGCATTAAAAGAACAGATCTACTCGATCTTAAACCTTTCAAAATCAAGAGCATGAACTGAGTTTGACAAATTAGTTTGCTTTGGATCAATGTACTCTCACAGGTAGGCACAGAAGGGCAAATATCTACAACCCCTGATACTGTCAAGTGAGAGGGATAAATAAAATGTATACCCGTATGGGTGAGAGTGTGTCTTGCCAGGTGGTATCTCTGGAAAAATCTCATGTCACACATGGAGCAAGCATATGGCTTCACCCCTGCACACACAGAGCAAAATATTTTGTAAAAACAACACAATGAACTGAACAGGACACACTCACTTATATAATGTATCCAGACATGCTAAAAGCAATTTGCACCAGTATGATGTAAAACTAAATGAATTCCGTTTACATTTTCTAATCTGTCAATATGCCTGAAATAAGGGCCTAAAAATAACAGGTTTTAGTGGAACTTTTTTAATGTCAACATGTATTGCAAAGGTCTAAGCGACAAGGTGTAATTTACAGGGCTGCATTGAAATGCCAATGGAGGTAACCTGGGAAATGCTGTCCAAAATACTGACTTAGGGGTTACAGGAAAAACTGAAAGACACACTAACATACTCTAACAGTTGAAACTGCTTAATGCCTGATATGAATATTTTTTTTAAAACCTCACAAAAACTAGTTATATAAACATTGGAAACGTCAGCAAACTGGGTATTTGGGTCTAAAAGTAGCAAAAAAGGGTGAACCCATACCCGTGTGAGTGAGGCTGTGTCTTGCCAAGTGGTAGCGTTGGAAAAATCTCATGTCACACATGGAGCAAGCGTATGGCTTCACCCCTACACACATAAAAAGTATGTAAATATAAAGCTAGAAACAGAAAAATAAGTGTCAACACATAACCATCAACTCTTCCCTTAGAATAGCTCTTCTTTTGCCTCAACACAGTATGCCATCAGCTTGAGAAACAAGTGCTTGTTTTGCAGTACATGGTTAAGTGTATTGTTACCATGAGTGGGTCATTTCAGTCAAAGAAAATGTATCTTGCAAAATTAGAAGTTACAAAGAAATGATTGCAGAAAAACAGAGCATTCTACAGGGGGAAAGCTGAAGTTGTGTACATTCAGGTCCCCCAATATATATGTGTATGTATTTACATTCAGAGACAAAAATTTTATGTTTTTGTACTTTACTAACCTAATACATGTCTGGATACATCTTTATGTTTCTGAATATAAGAATATTTGAAGCTGGTGGTCATTTTAGACATGCTACTCCTTTGTTTACACTGCTGACAGTTGAAAAGTTAAGGCACTAAATCACCACTACCCAATGAGCTAGGGTAAGCAGACGCATACCAGTATGAGTGAGGCTGTGTCTTGCCAGATGGTAACGTTGGAAGAACCTCATGTCACACATGGAGCAAGCGTACGGCTTCACCCCTACATACACAAAGTATCAACATATTAGCTACGAGGTTCCTTCAGCATCAAAGGAAAGCATCATTCACAGGCATTAAATCACTTGGACCTAGCAGACATAATACATTCCAGTCAAGCTTCATGCGAAGGGGTGAACTGTTTTACTTCTAATTAGTAAGGATGTCTTCAGTTATGGGGAGCATTCATTTTCAAATAATCTGTAGCTATAGGACATCGTGAAACAAAAGCAGCGACAGGATATACCATGAGCCAAGTAGGTTTTGAACAAGACATACTGTACATGTCAGCAGCAAGGTAGCAAAGAAACGTCTAAGACGGTGATCATACTGGCCAACTGAAACAGTAGCAAACATCTCCACTGTTCACTTTTATGAGTGTCCACAACATGTTTTGGGATTTCGGTGAGTGTGCGTTGCAACAAAATTGGTTTAGTTCTGTGTAGAGCACATTGGTTCAATTTATGGCAGCATGGTGTGTTTTGCTTTTAAGTGTTTCAAATGTGCTTGTTACTAGCACTCCACAGTGATGTGTCTCAACTTTGAAAAGCTTCCAATCTGATCTCCGTCATAAACTCACAGCAGAAGTACCTGCATGAGCAACTGTGCAAATATAAAACATTAATATTGATTTAAAAAGCCAGACAATTAAAGCTAAGAAACATGAGCTGTGCAGCCACTAATATGCATGTATAATAGGTGTGGACATCAAAGGACTGTTCCCATAATATACCATGGCCCAGGTTTATCAGCTACTTCAGTATAGCTGGATAATTTTTTATAGTTAATTAAGAAGTTTAAAGCCATGCACGATTTTATCTGTGAAATTACATGTTACATACGTGAAACATGTAGAACTAATGTGTCCTATAATGTGTCATAGCTAAAAGACAGTTTTCTCACTTTAGCTCTGATAGGATGATAAAGCCCCAGTGACAATATCTTAGAATAGCAAATATATTGTAAAATAAATTAAGAGTAACTACTGTTGAACAGCAATGGTACAAGAGGGATAATACACTTTGAGGGGTCCACATGAGCTATTTTAGTTCATAGCAGGTGTTCATGTAGTTAAAAAGCACATTACAATAAAAAGCATATTATTGGATATGTTGAATATTAGGCCATTTAAGAGAGGTGTTGATTCAGCCCAACATAGGCCCTCGAGAGGCTATTGTTTCAACTCCTAGACTGAAAGAACATGTTTCTGTATTTTGTCCAACTAATTCAACAAAGAATTTATACGTTTATCTGCAGTAGGATTTATTGCAGGGCGTTTAATTTAAATAGCATTTTACAGGTATTACTATTTCTCTAGTATTTCAGTGTTGCTGTTTTTTTTAGAGCTTAGTGTGCAACTAGTATTTTAATAGGTGCACATTGTCGGGGATAAGAAATAAATATTAAAAATAATGCACTACTTTCACATACAAACTCTGACAGCTACACACCAACATGCAAGTCTGACTCAAAACCTACTTTTACATATTAGCATTTGAGCCCTCCCCATCTGTTCTGGGGGGGGGGGGGGGGGGGGGGGGGGGGGGGTGTTCTGGGTTTTATATAGTTCTTGTGTTGATCTTTGTGCTGTAATTTTGGCTTTGTATAGCACTTTGGTCAGGTGAAGCTGTTTTATTTTTATTTTATTTAAATCTAAATAAAACATCAGTCACTGGTGGTTTTTTGTACATTTTGAACAGATCTAACAGTCAAAACCCCTAATTAGAATTGTATGATTTGCAAAAATTAAATACTATTTCACACTTAAAGCCAAAATGCAAATGAGGCTTTTTTATGAATGTATATGACTCAAATCTTTGTGTAAAAGCATAATTACGGCGTAAGAGGCACTTTTAAGATTTACCGTATTTTCGTTTTCGAGTCAAACTCATTTTCAACGGGAGTGCTTGAGGCAAATTGGCGATGGCATCAAAATTGTATTGTTTTTTTTTAACACTAAGGCTCGACACAACATCAAACTTTGCTCGTAGTATCACCAGGGTCTCTACACATGAACAAGAGCATTGAGAACATTGTTGTGTACACAGAGTTTGCTAAAAAGAAAGATTTGAACAACTAGTTTTTGATGCCATCGCTAATTTGCCCCAAGCACTCCCATTGAAAATGAGTTTGACCAGAAAACGAAAATACGGTAAATCTTAAAAGTGCCTCTTTCATCGTAATCATGCTTTTACACGAAGGTTTGACTCAGGTACATTCAAAAAAAAAAAAAAGCCTAGGTTGCATTTTGGCGAGAATTTTACATTGATAAGGTCAGCAATAAGTCCAACACTAAAGGGTGACTGATTGATTTTTTTAAAGATTATTTTAAGATACATGGTTGTTTTGGGCGTGCATGTTTGCCATTTATTTGGCTTTTCATACTGTGCATGTTTTTGATTTCAACCCTCTCTTGAACTCTTGGTCTCAGTGAGACTACCTGATCAAATAAAGTTTCTTAACTTGAACTGGGTACGGTAAATGGACGCATACCCGTATGAGTGAGTCTGTGTCTCTCCAGGTGGTAACGCTGGAAAAACCTCATGTCACACATGGAACAAGCGTACGGCTTCACCCCTACACACACAGAGCATAACATTATTAGCTATTCAGCCTATCAAATAGGTGAAAATGTGGATAGAGAAAAATTAAAAATCACAAAATTCATCATGTGGAGAACACAAAGAACAGATGCAGTGTTTTTAAAAAGGACTACTGCTTTCTCAAGCCACTGAGATATTGGAATAAAATGATATATTTTATATACATTACCGATGCCAACTGAGTTGGGTAGATATGGTCAACATTAGTTTAGTATTAATGCATTTCCTTTGGTGAATACTGGGGCTGTAGTCAATGACTGAAAAGTGATTAGATTGGAAGTTGACTTACCCACAGCATACTTCTTAAACAATGAAAAACAAAGAATTGTGTAAAAAGGTGCAATGTAAATACTGACACTATGAAAATGTTATGAAGTCCTAAATGTTCATTTAATGTAACATTTAAGAACATAGTCCTTTGATGTCCATGCAGTTATTTTCTCTGATAAAGTAATAATTACATACCAAATGATTAAAAATAAATCTTGCATGTTTTTTGCGGCCTGTGCTTGGAGGCTTTCAGATACATACACTGGGGTCCACATGTTCGAGTCCACTATCAAAAAGTCCTGTTTACAGATTTGTTTGTTGTCATCATTAAGCGAAGCATATAACTGATAGTTTGAATCACTTGAAAAGTCACATAACCTGACCATTTCAATAAGCAGCACAGGTATCCTTTGCAATAAATGGTGACAATTATTGTGGTCTTTTAAAGAATATGCTCACTCATGTGTCATTATTGCTGGTGCTTTAATGCTGAGTTTCTAACTTTAACATACTCTCAAATGGTCTGTTAACATTGAGGTCCCAATTATGTAGAGCCGAGTGGTTCTCTTTAGTTAAAAAAATTTCCACAACATAAATGTGCTTTCAAAGCAAGAGTTCTACAGGTCCATTCTGAGTGATTTTCTGAGGTCAAATCATCCAGACATGGCAAACTGTTAGAATAAAGTGGTCTGCATGCTTCAAAAGAAGTGCTTGTCAGATGGTGGAGCGGTGTGGGTGGTCAGATGTGGTCTGTTGCACTTGTGACCAGAACCAGCTGTGACATATCACTGCCCAATAGTACATTGTGAAGCGTTGTACTGCACAATGTTTACAGAGCATGCAGCAACTGCTAGACGGCAAAACACACAGGTTTATTAGTCTGGGTATGGTTAATCTTTAAGGTGACCACACCATTAGCTCTTGGCTTGACTTAATTGGACCGAGAACAGCAGCCAAGCACAGCAGGGATTTGCATCTCCATTACAACAGGGCTACCTGCGTCTTTTAACTGATGACATGCTAGTCATGCGCTAATGACATTTAATAGCATCTTCATTCACTGTAGCACTCTGCAACAGGTATTGGGAGCCAGCTACTTATCATCATGGGTTTTTCAGGCTATCGTTAGAATTTTTCTTGGCATCTACCGCTTATTGCTGGAGGACAGGACGACGAAATCGTTTGAGAAGAAGAGGTCAATTTGGCATATTTAGACTGGTAATGGAAGTGCAAATAAACGTGCTGTGGTTTGCTTGGTGCACAAACAGAAGCAACAATGGATAAGACCACATGTAAAGACTAGCGTATCAAGCTGACACATTAGAAGGACCCAACAGCATTTCCATGAGCACAAATTCAAATGAACAAATGACCTTCCAACAAGTCAAAAGGATGGACAGAAAGTGGGCCAGGGTGAAACGTATGGAAGTATCACAGTCAAACACAGGAAGAAAGTTGTTTTTACATATGAATCAAAGTTTCGATTTGCAAGACAAGTTGATGACAGGCACCAGAGCTCACCCCACCTAACATTCTGGAGACAGGGATTCTCAAATCCTTCAACAATTCTACAACTGATGCTGGTCAAAATATAGAGCTATGATGAAGGGAAATAATGACCATTAAAAAACTGAAAGAAAAAAATAAATATATATTTTAGCATGAATATTACAACAGTTTTTAATAGTGGACTCGGGACCATTTGACCACACTGCATGATATCGCCTTCTGTAAAAATTTTCATGGTGTTGGGGGACCAATCTGAACAGATTTTTGGGGGTGGCTTTGTTGGAAATTACTGTCCACAGACAAAATGAACCCTGAGCATCTGTCCATTGATTCAAGTGACAGACTACAGATGTAGTCCAATTTATGTAATATGGGTACGGTTGAAGGACGCATACCCGTGTGAATGAGGCTGTGTCTCTCCAGGTGGTAACGCTGAATAAACCTCATGTCACATACGGCACAAGCATACGGCTTCTCCCCTAAACCGAAGAGCACCAGTTTTAGTTAAAGTCCCCACAGATACCACCAATTAGCTGTGAGGCAAAAGCTATTACCAAACAAGGCTTTTAAGCTGGCCATTGCAAAACCTTACAGTTGCTGCACACTCCTATATTCAGTCCAACTCAAGCTTTCAGGGCCTCTTTCAACAAATGATTCATGTAATCAGGCATTAAAAGCTGTTTTGGCTTAACTGTTAAGTTGTTCCAAGCATGACCCATACCTGTATGAATGAGGATATGTCTCTTCAGGTGGTATCCACTCCTAAATGCGCCGTAACAGTGATCACAAATAAAGTTTTTCTGCACTTTGGATGATGGCCCATTCTCATCTCCTGTGCCCTAATGAGGACAGTAAAGAATAATGGTTCAATGTTTGTTTCAAATTCCTGCTCAACAGTCCCCCCCTATGAACTAAACTGAGATACACTACATTTTACCACAAACATAACAGCACAATCATACATACACACCCACCCACTACTGCTCAGAACCTGAAGAAAATCTAAAACTCATGTGAAAAATGTCAGTAAATTGAAGGCATGTGACTGCTATTACACTCTGACATTTCACACATTTCTAATTTTCGTCTGCACTTCTAATGTTCACCTTTTCTAAAACCAAAACGATCAAGAAATATAAGTTGTTTTGTTGTTTATACTACTTGTAATTAACATGTGAATTGAGAAATACCCCACAGTCCCTTCCAATGGCCTAATGCCCTCATGTTACTGCTCCCCCTGTTATGCACACAACTGCAGTTATTGTGCTCCGCTTCGCTCTGCTCCCCTCCCCCTCTTTCCTCTCCAGAGATCCTCCACCCCCTCCACATCTTCCCTGAACTCCTCCCCCCACCCCCACACAGACACACGAACCACACATGCACACATGAAGGCTTGAGTAAAGTTAAATGCTTAAACAAAAAGGTGTGGAAGCTGCTAACGGCAAATTTTATGTAATGAGGAAAAAATAAACATGCACAGACCATTCCCTATTTAGCAACCACAGCCACTGACCTTCCCACCCCTTCCCTCTTGTTCTCTCACTTTACAGGGCGTAACTGATTTCCTGTTCTTTTTTTTCTGCTGCATGTCCTCGTTGGCCCTCATCTCCTTCTCGTCCAGCAGGCGGGGAGCTTGGAATTCACCTTCCTTCCGGATAAGCTACAGAGGCAGAAAAAGTCAATTATTTCCTAATTTTAAACCTGTTTGCTTTAAAACTAAAAACAGAATATCTGAACAGAACTCAATAGAAGTGATAAATGTGGAGCTATATTTTGTTTTTTTTTTGCATCAGACAGAAGAAGGCAGTGTTAAACAGTGCAGGCTTTTAAATTCAATTTTAGTAAAACCAACACTAAACCAAAACAGTTTGAATAATTCCTTATTGAGGAGGAATATTCTGCTAGTTAAGGCAAGGTTTTGTCCATCCGAAACAAACATAAATTTGAATAGAAAAGAAAACTGTCAAAGGCCAACAGAATACATGTAGCCTCTGAAACTGTATACTTTCACCTTTGCACATATTTCGGCATTAGTTATGTCAATGGGTTTTCTACCCATAAAGGATGAATAACATTAGCTCATATTCCAATCTATAAGTTTAAACCACAGTAAAACAAGAAGTGGGGGTTGTTTTAGCATAGAATAAATCGAAAGAGTGCATTGTGAGGGAAAATCCTCCCACAGTGAGTGTTACAATTCCATAAAGCCAATTGGTTCACACCCTCCACAATAATAAAAGCATAGCATGTAACAGCACAATTTCCACACTGAATTTCCCAAGTGGGTCCTAACCAGGGGGGGACAGCTCATTCCAGACGGGAGGATCATGTGGCTCTGGGGACCACGGTCAGGTCCCTCCCGCTGTGGTGGTGCATGGCCAAGTGGAGCCATCATCTTTTTGGGCGGAGCAGCCATGGAGCTGGCCTGCATCAGGGCCATACTTGAGAGGACTGCCTCGCAGCCAAGCAGCCCCGCCTGCGAAGAAAAAGAAAGAAAAGCAACTCTTTTAAAAACATCTGGAAATTTTTCAAAACAATTTGAAATGATCTGCATCTCACAAAATCCTGCCAGTCACATGGCATTTGCCAAGCTAGTCATCAACGACAACATCCTGAGTGACACAAGTATTCAAATAAAGTTATTTGTAACCACTTTGGTGTTCTCAAAACAAACCCATTTCATATGGTCGCGGACTGAGCTGCTGGGCAGATGTGACATTGCTGTGGTGTATGTGAGCGCAGGGACAGGGGTGGGGACAAGGTCATCCAGAGATCCGTCAGTCAGGATGGTCGGGCTGGTGGGAAGCCACACCCACCTCACTCATCTAGCATTAAAACTGAGGAAGAGGAGGATGTGGATGAAACAGACACAATCATTAAATTACTGCATCACCCCTCTGTTTATCATTACATATTCCACTAAGTCCAGTTAGATGGTCATTACACAAAGTAACAAATATTTTTCTATTGTACAAATAAACTATGTTAACAGATTTAGCTTTATATTTCTTTATAGACATTAGTCAGGATACTTACCATTAAAAAAATGACTAAATACAGAGTTTACTGGTTGTGGCCAAAGATCCTATTCAGCATATTGCATGTTTCACTTACAGCAAAGTTTTTTTGGAGCCCCCTTGGCTGACTTTGGTCGCAACTTCCAACAATGATTTGCTTGTGAATAAGCCCTATATATGATAATCATCCCATAGCCAAGCTGTGGTTTGTGGTAAACCTTTAACATTCAACCTATTTTACTGCAGTGACACACAGAGAGAGTAAAGAATAAAAAACACTGAAGGTCTTTCTTCAAAGCAACAGGACTAACATTTTCCTGCTAGGTATTGATTGCCTCTCTAGCTGATGTTGATTACACTGGACTGGAGGGTAATTCAAGTCAACTTGTCTGGCATTCTCAAATCTTTAAGACATTCAGGGGGAAATCTGCTACATGTTTCTTGGTCTGTACAACAATAATTTGTGACATGTGACTGGCATGACATGCAAACTTTAAATGCTGTTTTTGAAGTGATGTTAGGCTGCTGTAAATGACCAGGTATTTTCTGATCAGTTTTATCTTATAAAAAAACTACACTCTTATACCATTCACAAGTTGAATGGGTTAGCGACAGCTTATTTGAGGGCATTACGATTGTCTTACACTGTGTTTCATGGATGTATGAAATTGTTTGCGCAGTGATTATACTTTTCTCCATTACCACTGTGTTTTGTTGACATCACTTATAGGTTAAAGTGGTTACACCTACTTGCTGAATGCATAACCTCTAAAGCACAAGGAAGTACAATCAAACTTTGCTTTTATCAATCAATAAGTGTTACTAAAAAGCACATTTCTAATCTGGCACCTATTTGGATTGGAAACCAGTTATCAATGTATGACATTAGATAATAGCTTGATAAAATACAAAACACATGTAAAAAAACAACTGTTGTACAGTAAATGCCAGATATTTTATTTTATATCTAGTTGTAAACAAGCAGTGTAAACCTAATAGTTCAGAGTAAACAGCTTTTAGTACTTTGCATGCTGTTATTAAATAAATGAAGGCTCATATGCAAATAACCACACTATCAACATGTAAAAAATGAATTGATTCAAATTTGCAGTGAATTGGATTTTAATTCTAATAGGGCGATGGGTTCTGTAGCATAAAGACGTATCTAGATTACATGAAAGTCATAAGAATAGAAAATGGTCAAGAACATACAGAAAGAACCAGTAAATGAAGTGTGAAAGAATAAACAATGAGGGGGAGCAGAGTTAATTAGTTTAGGCTGCCAGTCTGTGTCTGTTGTTTTCATGAGCTAAAGAAAACCCACATTTCTGAGAAATATTTTCCTCTGTAACAGCTTTAAAAAATGTATTTGTCAAAACAATTTAAAATCCCCACATCTTCTGTTTAACAAATGGCGAAAGCCTTTGAAATATACCGGTTGTATATACACTGGTACCTGGTTGTATCTCTTCATGTAGGCTACTTTTGAGGGGGAATGCAAACGCTACCATTTACCAACTGGGCTGTAAAATTCATGCAGCTCAATATATTTCAGTAAACTAAAACTCTCCAGCCATGCTAGTCTTTTTCACTAAATCGTACGTTTTTTCCATTCTGAAATGCCACTTATCAAGTAACAGTTACACTACGAGGAGGCCATGATTTTACCTGAAGAAACATTGCGTGTGCAGTGTTAGTTTTTTGTTCCTTATTTCCAACTGTGGCACAAGTAAATCATAACGCTTGCGTGGCATAATAAAAGGTTAACGGTGGCCAGATGGATTCAGAGATATGCTTTAACGCTACGGTGCTTTCGCCATTGGCGTTGTTGGCTAGCTAACGTTGCTAGGAATACAGACAGCTAGCGTAAATCGTTGGCTAACGCTAAATAAAAGACTAACATACAGCACCGCGTCGTAGAGTTGGTTTTAGGCTGCCTTTGTGTAAGTCGCCACAATAGTAAATGCCACAACTCGAACATTATGTTGTTCGGAAAATATATATGTGCTTTATCTGCACTGACTGAGTTGGCCTTCGCACTACCACCCAACCTAACGTTAGTTTTGCTGATGTTGTACAAGCTGGCTAACATCAGCTAGCCAGCAGCTAGCTGCTCGCTGGCGCCCTCGCCCACTGAATTGTTAGTAATCGAACATTTTTCAGCCCACCTGGTTATCAGTTCGATACAGTAGCTTCTAAGAGGGTATCTATCTCGCAGACTCGACCAATGAACGTATCCACCACGATAACGCCATAAGACACAAGCTCAACTCGCTCAAGACAAGATTGAGCGATAAAGACATTCGTGATGGCCGTCGCTGCGAGTGCCTCCCCCTCTCGATGATTAAGCTAACGTTTGTTAGCGGGCTAGCAATGGCTAACATTGACGCTGTAATATTAGGGAAAATCCTGCTGCTGCCATTTCCGAGCATGCATATCTACACACGAAACCACAGGACACTGCATGCACAGTCGAAAGGCACCGAGCATCGAAGAAAAATCACAAGATATTTATCTACCTTTGAGCTTCACTCGCCCGTCGTTTTCAAGACCGTCTAGTTTACAAACACAGGAAACGCCACAGGATGTAACCCACTCCCCCACACAGCAGCAGCACAGCCTCCTCAAGCGAAGAGAAAAGGGGCATCTTCTTCTCCCAGCTCCCCGGGAACAGAGAGCTTAGCCTCCAAAGTGCGAGCAAAATACGTGTCTTAATCCATTTTTTTTTACACCGTCGTGGACATTTCACGCCTCCAGACTATTACATCGACGTGTGTTGTGGTGGTGGATGTGCCCCTCAGTTTGTAGCGGATTCAGACGACGGCTGAAAAGACGCAGATGAAAAGAAGGAGTGGACACTAAATGACTGAAAACAGGGACGAGCTTTCCACAGATATCTGTGGCTTGAGTGGCTCAATCCGATGTCCCTCTGTCCTGTCCGAACTGCCCCTCAGGCCAAAAACGTAATAATAATAATAATTATAATAATAATAATTAATATATGAGTGCTGTTACTGAAGTTATTAAATGTTTTATTCTTACAGAGCAATTAATGATGTAAGATAGCGCCTCCCCAGCTGCCATTTAACAGGCGGTGGCGTCATCGTTTATTGTGTCAGAATTGATTTGTTTTGAGGCACTTTGCTCCTTTGTGTGTTGTGCTTACATGGAACTTAACCAGGAACATTGTCTTTGAATGGCTTGATCACATCAGACATACATGTGTTTTGCCACTGTTTGCCATGGATTTGGAAAAAAAAAAAAATCAGTACATGTACTCAAGTACTGTATGCCTGCTTTAAATCTGAGGTACTTCGCTCAAGTCTTTTCTTGTCACTCCTCATTTTAGCCTCCTTAAACTCTTCTGAATCTCAGTGGGAAATGTTGCCCTCAACACCACACCAAAACATGATTTTGGGGGCAGAAGACGTTATTAAGGGGCAAAATAATTCTAATGTTGATATATTGGCCAATATTCTTACAGAATATAAACATAAACATGCCTTCTTATGCAATGAGCTGGTTACCAAACACATAAATAACATAGGCAGGACAGTTTAGAGGTAAACAATAAACCTTTTTTTCCAAAATGACATGAGGTATAAACTGCCCCAAGCATATTTTTCTGCAATATTTAGTATTTGAAAAAAAAAGTTTTATATTGGCACATATCAGATAACATACACCGATACCGATATATCTGTGATAGGCCATTATCGGCCAATCAATATATCGGTCAGGCTCTCCACAAAACAAATGAAATGATCATAAGATATGTGTTGTGTTTTTCATGACTGAATAAAGACAACACAGTTTCGTACTGTTTTACTTTGTTTATATTTGGTGGACCCTGCCACCTTTCTAGCTTCAAACAGTGTTCTGGGGACCTTATTTTCCTCTGAGATCAGCTTATTTTTTCACTTATGGGAAAAAATAATTTTTCTGAGTTTTTATTATAACCTTATTTAGTGTAAATATTACAACTGAGTTTGAATTACTTTTCCAAAACTTCAGTGCATCTATAATACTCCCCCCCTACTTTAGCAGAGGGTCACAATACCTCCTTTGGCACTGTGTGATATACAGTATTTTACATTTGGTGAAATCTTCATTTGTATGATTACTGAACTGTTCTGTCCTTCATACATCATATTGTAGGTCATATCCTTCATAATGTAATTGCCTTTGTCTTCTTTATGCGTTACTTGACATTAAATTGTGTCTGTGTCTAAAAACACACCCCATCCACTATTCTCTACAGAATAAACACTCCATAGGGTCTGTCCAGTAAGAAGTCACATGAGATCTGGACTCATGAGTCATCTATCAGACTTTATATGACAGCATTTCAACATGGAGACACTCCATTGGTTTATATTTCAGCACACTGTTGCTAGGTAACTAACAACAACAACAACAACAACAACAACAACAAAAGCTTACTCATTTGCGTTCGATGATTTAACAGCATTTTTAGGAACAATAAAAAAGGCATCAAACACTGATTTATATCTCTTAAAATTATGTAATAATGTAGATTAAAAAGATACTTGTCACCTTTGAATCTGATTATAAATGTATTACCGTCAACGCATTGATTTCTTCTATTGTTTTTTGTTAAATGCCTTGTAAGGCATTTTGTGCATTTATTGTTATTACTTATTCATATTCATATAAATATTATTACTATTATCATTAACAGAAGTAACATAATTATTATTTAGGCATAGCGCAGCTATGTCATATGTTGATATTGTGAGGATGATGTATGGCAATTGCAAAATTTTTGTGTGGGGCATCAGCGCAACTTTTTGCTGAAGAGTATCATGTAATATACTTGATGTTTATGTTCTGTTTTCTATTTATCTGCATGGGATACTGTACCAAAATGTAGTTTGATTGTGTTTGTTTGTTGCTGGGTTCACTGTCCTCGTGACACATTTCTCCTCAGGGGGACAATGAGGGCTAATGTAATCTATTTTAATCTAAGCATTGTTTTTATCATTATATTGAATAAGGCAATTTCTAATAATCTTTTAACTTAAAGGATAACTTCATTCAAAAATGAAAGTTCAATCATTATCTACCCACTCCCATGCTGATGAAAAGTTGGTTGAGGTTTTGAAGTCCACAAAATATTTCTGGAGTTTCACAGTAAAACAGTGTTGCAGTATTCTCCTAAACAACTAAAGTAGATGGGGACTGGAAAAAAGGAAAAGAAAAAAAAAAAGAAAAAGGCCCCACAACACCAGAGACCCCGAGTTGCACCAGAGAACCATTAGTGCAAGGTTGAACTGGTGCACCCACATACTTTAAGCTTAGCAACTGCAGTGAAGATGTTGGCTTTATAATAAGTAAATAAATAAAAACAGAATCACAAATTAATTCAGAATCTCTGGATTTCCAATGACATGGATTATGTCGGACCATTTCATGTTCCTCTGGAGGAGGGTTAACCCTAACCCTAGGGGCGAATAGATAATGACTGAATCTTTATTTTTTGGGGTGAACTTGTCTTTTAACCTGAGTAAATAAAAGCAGTGCTCAATCAAACTCACTGTCTGTGGTCTAGCACTGCACTGTCAGTCCACTGGAGTATCAATCAGCCTGTCCCACGAACTGTAAACCTGAGCTGTCCAACATGTCTGCTTGCTTTCTTACTTTCTCTCTTTCGTTTCGTTTCTCTCCAGGTGTTTTCCTTGAGCTTGAAGCATGAGAGGCAGTACGTCCCCTTGTTCTCAGGAATTTTTCTGGTGGGTGGTATGCAAGGGCGCCCACACACACATAAACGCACCAGGTAGGGGTAATGCAATACCCAAGGTCATTGGTGTATGAAATCACGTGACCCGGCTCTTCCACTCCCATGACACCTTTGTGTTCACGCCACCTCTGGCGGCCGCACACACCGGGCGGTGACGCAGCTTCAGCAGGACGTGTCAGGTGTCTCGAGGCTTCGGTAAAGGAGCGTGTTAACGGAAGTTCGCACAGGTAAGACACGACTCACAGCAAGGACGTGGAGACAGGTGGGAATAACTCGAGCGAGGGGCTGCTTTAGAGAGAACAGAAAGTCTGTACTTCAAGAAGTTAAGTGAGTGTTCAGATGTAGGAGTCGGTTTTTTGTAATACTTTTCGTGTACAGGCTCAGTCGGTCGAGATAATCGATACCAAGCTAAGTCCAGCTGCTGAAAGCTGTGTTGTAGGCGTAGATTTTCACTTTATGTTCATCACTGAACATAACTTACCTGTACAAAGGTGTAGACAGTTGTGACACTTTAGATTCCCTGTATGTTTTACCAGACGTCTAGATGTAACACACCTGACATTCAAGTACTCTTAATGACATGTTTAGATCAGCCAGTCTTCAACACCTATCATGTCATGTTTGTGACATCTCGTCGGTACTGATTCTTCAGGTCCAGCCCAGTTATTTACACGTAAACAGCATGTTTGGTGCCTTTGTCTTATAATAACACTAATTGCGTCTTAGGCCGTTCGTGTGTGAGGCAATGCCAACTCCTCCTTATTACCCCATGAGTCATACTGTAGACAGCCTGACTGTTTGGCGGTGGCTTGGGGTATAAAGGTCAGTATCCACCTTTCACTGATAGCAAGTGATGGAGACCAAGCTGAACGAGGGTGTTTAGGTTATCAGATTTCAAAAGCTCATATATCAGACGGCCTGTAATGGTTTCAAGGCTCCTCTTGCAGTGTATACCTGCTGAAACAGGGGCCACCTTTGTTAAGGCTTTGTTTACATTCGGTTGCCTTTGTTACTTCTGATTAATGATGATTTCGTCAATGTTGAATTCTGAGATATGATGGGCCTGCACGAAATGAATGATGTAATGCCAGGAGATATACAGTTCCCTGTTCTCACACAAAGCAAAACTACAGCAAAAAAAGAGATGGCTATTATGTGATAGTTCTCTTTTACTGCTTACTAATAATAATGCAGACTGTGCCTTTAGCTTTTATGTCTGACCTATGAAGTCATACTTCTAGTAGAGGGGCTACATGTAACAATTTGTAACAACAATCACGTATTAATCACCTGTTATTGGCCATATGTAAGCAGATTGTAACGCGACATGAAAAATAATACCTCCCCCGTCTCTCTTGGTTGCCTGTACAAGTCTGTGCTTGATTAGTTTAGGTTGTTTAATGCTGATGGACTGTGGAGTTCTTTGTGAAGGACTCAGGTCGGGTTTTCCTCGACAGTCCAAAGGATGGGACGTTATTCACATTCTCAGGTGCTTCGTCTCAGTGCCTCTCTCTGCTCTACTAACAGAGAGGCTAATGTAAGCTATTGCACAATACAGATTCAGTACCTGCACAGGTTGCATGTGGTATATGCAAACGTGAATGAGTTGTATTCACAAATAATGGTGTGTGCATTGTCTTCAGAGTCTAAATTGAATAGCAGCTCCTTAAACAATACTTTGAGGAGAACCTAGTGTCTTTACTCTTGGGCTTTCAAACCAGATAACGTGAAAGGAGGTCAGAATGTAGAGGAGGTAATTTGTTTGGACATACAGGAAAAACATGCTATGACCCCACCCTATTCTTTATTTAAATCAGCAACATTTCCTGCTGTGTATTGGTTTTCAAAGGCCAGCTCTGCTCAGCTTTGCTGTTCCCTTTGTGCGCTTCAAGTGTCAAGAACTTGATTCTCAACCCTCGTCATTTTTGTCGGGAGTTCATTCATACGCTCTTCCTGGTTTCTTCAGTTGCTCAGGCTTCCCTAAACAGTTAAAGGATATGCAAAAGAAGTGTATTGGAGACTCTAAACTCACTCCACCTGAGTTTATTAATATCCCTGTGATGGGCCTGTGATCTGACCAGGGCGTGTCCCTGCTTTTCCATCTACGCACCAACCCTAAGAGATTCTGCAGGAGGACTAACAGGATAGAAAGGAGAGGTTAACTAATGAGGAGCAACCTTTTCAGCAACGCCATCAAGTCACATTGTTTTACCTATTCAGCAGTGACTGTTCATAGCACAACGTAAACGAACTTGTCTGTCAGGCCTTGAAACCTGTAGCAACAGTAAACAACCCTGTGCTATTCAAGAGGTAAGAGACCTAATAAAAGTGGACTGTCCTTTGTGCCTTGCATTGTATCTAATTCTTTGCTAATCTTGTTAAGCTTGGCAGTAAATAAAAGTAGTTTTAATTAGATACAATTCCATATCGTTAATATGTAATATATGAAATTATTGCATTTGTCTAATTTGTTAAGTCTGATGGTAATGCATTCAGAAGTCATTGCATTTGACTGTTTCAATGTTTAATGTCGGGCCTGATGTTGAAATTCACTTCAGTCCAAAGTCCTCAAACCAGTATCGCTTTGCATCTGCGTGGTGATGTAATGGCTGCACTTGGGTGAAAAGGCCCAGACGGTAAGAGAAATGGTAATGATTGAGTCAATCAGCTGTGGTGATATAAACACACTGTCTGAGCACTAACAGAGGGATTCATGGGCTGACATTAGGATATCTCTCCATGCACAGAAAGTGTATCAAAGGCTTGTCATCCGTCTGCAGCACTTTATTTAAGTGTGGGTTTGTTGTAGTTAAAGAAAGATTGCGTGTGCCCTCGGCGAGTTCTTTCTCATAATGACAATGTGCTCACAGTTTGTAGTTGTGTTTCCATCTTGACATGCAGTCAAGCGGTATGAGATTGATTGCAAGTTTGAACACGTTGACTGTATGAGCACATATATGTGTGAGCACTCTTTGGTATGTACGTCAGGCAGTGAAGTGTAACGAGGAAAACTGATGTAGAGCATCTTGTTAATCAGTGATCTCACACAGAAGATAGTTCCTCTACATGCATAAACCTGGAATCTGGCACCAACACTCTGAACAGTCTGAACACGTCCAGCAATATTTTAGCCTTTTTTTTTCATTTAAAACACAACTGTTTTGTCTATGTAAATCTTGTCTGATGTTGGTATGCAGTATTGCCAGAATGGTGGTCTCAGCTGCCTAAAACACAAAACTTGTAGATGGTACACTGGTGAACAAATTTGCCAAAGAGGGTGGAGATTAGTATTTTTATTTTCTTGTTAAAATAAGGAAGAATTTCTTCGGACAGTGAGGCCTTAATGGCTTGTTTTTGATTCAAATCTATGATCCAGCCTAAGGAGATGGTTGATTGTAGGAAGTTTTGTTGTATGGTCTGACCCAATAACACTTAGATATACACATAGATAAAAAATACAGACAACTAAACTTTTCTCTTACCATCTAGTTTTACAGTAAGTCAAAATAAAAAAAAATAAAAAAAACACAAATGTCAACAAATGTAAGTTTGTTTACTTGCAGGTACACAATTTGCTTGCTGTGTATGAATATTGGCTACTTGGGGTGCTTGGAAGTAGCCATGTCCCCTCTCTGGACTAATAATTCTCATAGTATTGGATCGAGAGTCACATACTTGCCGATAACACGTTCAACATTTTAGGCAGTATCGGGGCATTTCAGATACTGTTATACGTATCGTAAACATCGCTAATTGTGGTTGTGTTTTCCTTACAGGTGTTGAGATAACTGCCAGAAATGGAGAGTGGCCCATTCAGTCGACGGTCCTGGGCGACACAGTCCTTGCGCGTCACAGCAAAGGAGCTGTCACTGAGTGGAAGAGGAAAAAACAATGCCATAGCTGAACGCTTCTCCAAGTGAGTAACGCCTGGCTTGGTTTGGCCCACATGATTACATCTTATTACCAGCCGCAACACCAACTGGTAATATTTATCTGGTGTGTCATTATTGCAAGCTGTACTCCTGGGGCCACCTATTGGAAGTTGTCTATCCAGATTTGCCAGTGTGATAGCATCACAACACTGTAAGATGCAGTCACAAAACTTCTCAGTTGTGTAGTCCAGATCAAAATGAAGGCCAAGGTTGACAATGGGTTTGGTCCAACCCATTAGTACTGAGTTCTAATGCAATAATCTGGTAATGGTTACTTAGTAGACATGGAGCAGATCATGAACATGTTGATGGGCATTGAAGCTGGTGTGATTCCATCACATGATGGTCGCAAGTTATTAATGATATTAACTGTTTTGTCAGTGCTTTTGACTTATTTTATGCTAAAGTACAAAATGTAAGCGCTCCATTTAGGACTACAATGGACTAGTTCAGACTGTTGCTGAGTCTGCCTGTGCATTTCATTTCTGCAGCCTTAAAAAAGTGATTACCATTTTCACTTATTTGACGATGACATTGAAAACCTATGTTAAAAAATAATATTAATAATATATATATAATATAATATTATTTTGTCTTACAGAATGCCAGTTTAAATCAATTTGCCATTTAATTAAAAAGTATCACCCCCTAATGTAACTAAACAAAAATCAAATACCAAATAATGAAAAATCAAACGAGAGACAATCCAGCCACAATGCCTGCCAGCATGTTCAAATTCTAGCCCGTGACTAGTCATAATAACATTATTACATAATGGGTCTAATCACACTTTCCTTCAAACTGGGCTTTCATTTTGATCTCAGCAAGAAACCTGAAAAATGTTTGTGACTGCATTAAAATGAATGTGGGCCAGGAGTATGGTGGCCCTCTTGCTTAGACTGTGCGTGTCTTCAAACTCTGCCTTCATTTTGATCTTAACTACACACTTGTCAAATTTCCTGAGTATTTTGTATAGTTGTGATGCTATCGCGCTGGCAAGAATCTCTCCATAGACAGATGGAAAGAGACAAACATAAAACCGTGGCAAAAATACTCAAAACTGCCTCTTTGGCACTTGGCACTAGGTGTCTCCAGGACCACATTTTTCTAAAGAACACACACACGACCCACACACACACACAGAGTCACAAGGTGAAAACATTTCAACAACCTCTAAAAATTCTACACTAATAAAAATGTTTTCACAGTGTACTGTTGCAGAACATTTTGTGAGACTTTTTAACAGAAAAATGTCCCAGATGTGAGAAAAAAAGATTTTGTTTTGAGTCAGCAGAGGTCAGTGTTGTTTCTATCTCTCCCAGGTACCAGAAAGCTGCTGAGGAATCAAGTGCAGAAAAGAAAAAGGTAATACATATTTTATATATTCTTATTTTAATTTAGAGACAATTAATGGAGTTAATGCAATGATCTGTAATGCAATCTTAAATCAACGATCAATGCATCTTGTTTACGTTGTTTTGATAAGCATCTCCAAGATGAAATGTGTGTACACTTGCTTCATTTGCTCAGTAGCTGCTGGTGGGGTTGAACACACACACACACACACACACACACACACACACACACACGCTCACCATGCCAACACACTGTCTGGGCCAAATGTCTTGTTTAGCTGACCTCTCATTGGCCACTTGTTGCGATGGGCAGGCTATCAAACCCATAATCCTACTCCAGTGTAATCCCCCTTGCGATGCTCTGTGTGTAGCTGCTTTGTCAGTGTGAAAGACAGATAAACAAAGCAGGACTGAGATTAAATGAGTTAACTGATCGGCTAATACCATGAAGAACTATAAGGTAATGTGGCTGTGCATGTAGCTGCTAGATGTAATGTGGTGGCTGTTTACCTGTGTGAGTGTGTGAAGCAGGTGCTTTAAGCATGTGAGCTTCTATAGTCTGTTAATTGATCTGATTGGTAATGACAGTGACAAGTAGGCTTTGTTCTTTTTACTTCTGACCAAATGGGATATGAATGTTCTGTGTGTTAAAGCAGCTCTCCTGCATCTTTTCCATACATGCAGTGAACAGACGATGCTCTGAATCCTAGTTTCTGTCAAACACACAGCTATAGATTGATGTTTTCTTCTTTACACAAATGTATATTTCTGGCGTGATTCATCATTGTTTATTATGATTTTCCGGAATCATTTATATGTGTCACTATTATAGGGTTGCAGAGGTCTAGTTAAAACTGTTATGGATAATGTTCGTATCCTGATGTGTCTTAGGCAAGTTTGAATGCGCCGGGTAAATAACCATCTGTCTGTCTCTCTCTCTGTGTGTGTGTGTGTGTGTGTGTGTGTGTGTGTGTGTGTGTGTGTGTGTGTGTGTGTGTGTGTGTGTGTGTGTGTGTGTGTGTGTGTGTGTGTGTGTGTGTGTGAGAGAGAGGGAGGGGGGGAGTTGGGGGAAGGGGGCACCACAGTTAGTCCATTAGATAAATTACACAAATGTATGCGTTTTGGTTGCAGCTTCTCAGACTTGCTGCTTTTCTTTTCTCTGTTTATTGTTATCTTTTTATTCATTTATTTAACCTTTATTAATACTGAAGAGATCTTTGAGGGGCAAACCTCAATACAATGATGAGGAAGAGATAAATCTAGTGCCGTTCTTGTTAGAAAATATCCGATTAAATTAAAATATAATCAGATCCACTATTAAATGATAAATAATCGTGGTTAGAATCTGTGAAATTTGTTCACATCATTGACTAATATTTTCCTTTTATGTAGTAAATGATGTAGTAATACCACCGGAATTCCTATAAGCTGTCTTAACATCGGAGGTGTACTGTTTTCATGGTGAATATTCCTCCTTCAGAATCTGCAAACAGGCTTGACTGTCTCAGAATTCACCTGATTGTATCAGCGGGTGCAGCTGTACTCGTTGGCCTCATGAACAGTTGAACTAACTGTACTCATTCTTCCAAAATCCGAACAGAGGAGTTCAGTTCAGTGAGGAATATGTGAAAAAAATGAAAACATCATTATCCATTAATGATTTGTAGAGGAGCATTCAGACTTTTACAATGTGTAATATACTATTTGGGCTGATATGCCTTCCTTACCACATACAGCAGTCAAGTTAGTTTCATTTCCATATTATCTGCCACTTTTGCCTTACCTAGAACTGTTCTTTGAAGATAAGATCTATGGAGACAGATTTTTTGACAGTATTAATGTTCACATTGTTTTTTCTTTAGGAAAGTCTCATTGAGATACAGGATCTCTTCTTACAGGCAGCCCTGGTCGAGATTACAGCATAATAATAAAATAAAAAAAACAATAACATGAAAAAACTAATTCACATGATGGAACACATTCAATATATAAAAGCAACATGAGGTAAATGGTAAAAGAAGAGAGGCATACACATTCCAACCCCAAGTCACAGATTATGTAAAACAGCAAAAGGGTTTCCCTCAGGGCCGTCTGTAAAAGACCTTTAAAGGTGTTCAATGAAGACAATGCTTCTAAGATAATGGTCATTTGCAGCTCATTCCCTGCCCTGGGTGCATAGAAGAAAAAGGCATTCTTACTGAGCTGCACCCTGGGGACATTTAAAAGAATCCCACGTGTAGATCTTGTTCTTTATTTGCTGTGATAGAAGGCTGGAGATATAACGTACGTAGTTGAACTACTAATGTCTCCGCAATCACTGAAGATGGAAAAATGTCAAAGCTGAAACAGTGAACAAAGAGTTAACTTTTCCCTGAATGTATCATTTCCTGCTCTGGTTTCCTGGCTATTCTGACTCTCTCTCCCTCTCTTGGTCACTTTGCTGGTGTTAAAGGGGTTGGACTTACTCTTAGGAGCAGATTTTGTCTCGCTGCTAACATCTGGGAGAGCTGTGCCTCTCGCTGTCTCTCAGCACGCTGACCGGTAGAGAAGGACCAACTTAAGGACTCTCACTTTCCTTGCTGTTTGGTTTTGCTTACAACTCCAGCAAATTAATTTTTTTTTGGTTTTCTGTCTTTTTGCTTAAAAAAGGGGAACAATCCTGTCACTGTCCGGTTCTTCCTGTTCACTCTGGATTTGCCTCACAAAGACAGTAATTGTATGTCTGTTTTTTGTCCACTTTGGGGGGTTTGTCCCTTTTGTTTGAGTCCATATTATCATGTTCTCATTTCTCTCTACTTTCCTTTCTTTCTTTATGTGTTTGCGTGTTCGTATAACTTATTTGTCGATCTAGCAGTTTCATTTGATGTGCTTATAAAGTACGCTAAAGCAGTTAAGTCTTTTCGGATTTCAAAACATGCTTTGTTTGTTTGTCATCTGTAATCAGCCCTTATTTAAATTTATAATATAGTGTATAATAGATTATAATAGAGTGTTTAAATGTTTCCTACTCACCGACCTCAGCTGGGAAGCTCGCTCATAGAAACTCACATTGTTTTTTTTTAAGATTTATTAGTTGATTAGTTAACTTATACGAGCGTGATTTATTCACTCGTCCACGTCCTCTTTCTTCAACGTGTCATTCCTCTTTTATAATTAAGGAAGTTCCCGGAGGTCACACTGCAGTAGTGTGCCTCCTGTTGTTCTGTTGTGCTGTTTGCTGTTCGACATGTTTTAGTTGACATGAATGACCGAGTAGTGAACAAAGCCCCTCTTAGTGCTGTTTTTCGGAAAGGTGATGTTGTATTGTGGAAGGGAATGCAGCTCTCCATCTTGAGCCAGTTGTTGCCTTGAGCAGCCGCAGCAAAACATCTATTTCCTGGATCAGCTTCGAACAGCTGTTCTCCTCCTCTGTCAGTGAAGCCAATTTCAGAATCTGGCATTTCCTTTATCCCATTGTGTTGAATGAGGGTTTAAGCTATATGTTTATGCTGCATATGCTCTTGAGTCCGTGAGAAAGACGGACTTCCTCCTGATGGTTTTGTTGATCGACATTTTTTCTTTCTTTTTCTCTCTCTCACAGACGTCTGAGAGTGCAGCACCCTCCCTGCGGTCAGCCAACCTGAGTGCTCTCAAGAAGCGCTGGGAGCAGGCAGGCAACATTGATCCGGCAAAAACCGTGCCACCTCCCAGCCAGTCCAGCTCTCGCTCTCGACCTCCTGCTCTGTCCAGGCCTGCTCCTATCGCAGAGCACCCTGCTGCACTAAAGAGCCCCGGCCCACTGACCACTCAGGGAGGTCAACTTACAGCCAGTCGTGTCCGGAAGTCCTCAAACACATCCCAAGGAGAAGAACAGAGAGGGATGGAGAGGGATGAGCTGACACACAGTGAAAGACCTGAAAAGCTGGAAGAGCAAGTTCCAACCAGCCCCTGTGCCTCTTATGAAAAACCCAGAGTGCCACTGAACAACCTGAAGATGAAGTTTGAGAGGGGAGAGGATGCCATCGGCAAGGTAGGTATTGACAGGTTCACTGGAGAGGAGCACATGCCCAATACATTTGCGACACAATGTTTTTTAACTGCATGGTACGACTCGACTCGACTTGTAAGAAAAGTCAGATCTCATTGTCATGTCTTTTTATTTTATGCTCTCAATGTTTTGTCAATTTTAAATCAAAAATGGGATAAAATGTCAGTACTTTTCAAGGTATTGTACTGAGGTCCTTAGTAATTCCAGATTTGTAACATCACTATACATTGCAGTGTGTCAGTGAATAAATGCTGCAGCTTCAAATGACTAAAGCAGAGCTCTCGTCTATTGTTATTCGACTGCCACAAAAGATTTCCGCCTACCTTGAAGGGGTTTTTTTCTGAGGTGGAAAAGGAAGTAGAGAAAAGTACCTGGCACAAAAAGTGAGAAGGGTCAAGTCGAGCTGTACCCTGCAGTTGAAAAACAGCACTGGACTCTTGAACAAGTTCTGACACCCCTCGATACATTAAACTTACATTATTTAAGTTTCTACAGAACTGAAATGTAATTTGTTAGTTTGGGCATACTTCCCACATTAATTGAGATCATATTTGTTGCATGAACGAGGCGTAGACATTAATCTCTTCTTATTAACAGCTGTGACAGCTGTGCATCTATTGGCCATGTTTCTCAGGCAATAACTAGAACCACAGTGTTGATGATTGACTGTACTGATGGAGGTCAAAAGGCAGAATGCTTTCACACGCAGCCAACTGTATGTTGCCTGAAGCTGCAAAGAGACCAGAATTCATTCATTTTTGAGGAACTCTTAACCACTAAGATCATAATTCACAAGGCTTGTTGCTGCACCACCAATCACCAATTACATTTACTAAACTAAACAGAAAGGAATATGTAGTAGTGATATTTCTATTATGAGTATGGGGCTGTGTCATTTGTGTATGCATGTAAAAGAGAGATAAGAAGTAACAGTTACTGACCACAGTGATAACTTCTCCATGCACAATACCACCTACCACTTAAAACATGTTGCTGTCTGTGCAGAAATACTCAGTGCTAAGCATTGTTGTGTTTCTACCTTCATCCCCTCATTCCACCTGGATTTTTTTCCCCACCCTGTTTCTGTCCTTCCTTTCACTCTCCCCCTCTGAGCTCAAAACAACAAGCCCTCCACTCTTCACCTTCCAGCAGAGGAATGCAGGGACATTCCTGACCCAGGGCTGTTTCATACTTCAGAGAATCACCTCTGAGGAGTCTTTATCTCACTTTACATTAACCACACTGTGTATCTTGGATTTCAAACAGTCCCAGACTTTAGTTTTTGGTCTTAAGTTTTCCTGTTTATGTCATATTGTGCAGTTCCATGTCCTCGCAGCAGTCATCACCTAAATAGCACAAATCAGTGTTAGCTGTCTTTTACATTTCACTGGATTTTCACTCTGGCACACTCAACAGTGTCATGACTCTCCAGCTCTGAAAGCTGAAGCCTCTTAAAAATACTTCATAGCATGACTAAGAGCATGACCTCACCATTAGGAAAGAAGAAGTAACACAAATTATAACACGTATTCTGTGAATACTGGTCGGAAAAGGTTGGTTTATCTCCTTACTGTAGGTTAAAGCAGGCGTGCCCTCCTAGTGTTTTACAATCCAGTTGGTGTTTGGATTTACGTGGCTGAGAACGATGGTGGCACAACAGGACTCCTCAGTGAAGCAGCCTGAAGAAAGGAGCTATTTTAATTGGCTAAAGCTCTTTTTCCACTCGTGTGTGTGTGTGTGTTTCCATTCGTGAGTGTGTGTGTGTGTGTGTGTGTGTGTGTGTGTGTGTGTGTGTGTGCAGGATAACCGTCTGCTTTACACATTAGTATTGGTGACACGTGGACACACACACACACACACACACACACACACACAAAGCTCATTCTTTTTGTTAAGTGCAATAGAGTATCTCTTTGGTTCTCTGTGCTGCATTTCAAAGGCATGTTGGTGGCTGTCCTTGCAGATTCCTGTCATTTTTCTGTCTGTGGTGCAGTGTTGCTTGAGACAGAGTCTGTAATTTAGTTTTAGTTTAGCGTTTGTAGTTATGAAACTGTGTCAAAGGCAGGGAGGTGGAATAAGGAGCCAGGATTCAGGTATAGTGTCCCGGAAGGCTATATATTTAAAGCTGCACATCGGTCATACTTAACTCAGGACAATATCTGAAACACACAACATATTTCATGTCAATTAGTAAATCTGGTTATTTTGATAGTGTTACTAGGACACAAACACTTCACATCTTCTACCTGTTTTACACTGAGGAGTCAAAGTGCTGACCTGTGTGGGATGCTTGTACACCAGTCCTCATGATTTGTGATGTCCATCTGTGATTCAGGCAAGGGGACAGACGGTGCCTCACATACAGGGTGGGAAATTTGTATTTACCAGTAATCTTTGTCTCAGAAATCATTTCAGACTCTCTCTCTCACTCCTTACACTAGTTGACAAAGTCTAAAATAGTAGCCCACAGTATTAAATCTCACACAACCTTAAGCACTTTTACAATGTAAAAGTTCTGTACATCACGGGAAAATTCAAAGGCCTTGAAGTAAACACTGACGAGTAAACACAGGTCTGCTTTATTGCATCAGAAATCTCTTATGGTATTCTGGTTAAAACATGTCCACCAAAAAATCTGATATAGTAACCTAAATCCAAAGGGTCTGTGTTTTATGAGAATGCCAGATGTAAAGTAATGTTTGGTTTGGCTGAAAGAGAGGAAAGTAGTAAAGATGTAGAGTTGGTAAACAACCAAAGTCAGGAGAGGAAACGGGTAGAGCAGCACATTGTGTCAACTGGATCTCTGAATGCTTGAATCCTTTTACTTCTTCAGGGTGACAGGAAAACACTGCGCAGTACTTCATCAGAGGACATGGACCAACATGGGGGTAAAGGCAAAACACACACACATACACAAGACCCTTTGAAGAATTAAGGTTAAGGTTCTGTACATATCACTGGAGATGATACCATAGAAATAATAAGTGTCTCTTAACCTTTAAGCCCAAAACTGTAATCAAATCTTTACCTTAAAACGTACTTATATTGCACCGTAGTGCTATGCATGTTTGTTGGTGGGTAATGTTGTTTCAGGGGAGACAGTAGTTTGTAGATCTAGATCATGAATAGTACTTTTAAACTGAAGAGTGATCATTTGTTGTTTAGGTGAAATGCAACCACAATTTTCATGTGAGTTTAAGGTCAAAACATTGAATATGTTTATCTCCTCTGCCGTAGGTCTGTCAGTGTCTGACAGAGTGTTGGAGTCGACATCCACGAAGGAGAAGATGAAGAAGTACCAGGCTGCTGTTTCCAAGCAAGGCAACACTCGTGCTGTGAGTTCATACGATAGGAGCTGAATCAATAACATGATCCAATCAGATAACTCCATATATGTAATTTCTCTGAAATAAGAATGAAATGCTAAACTTTTCTGTGGTGAAACATTTTTATTTTCTTTACTATTTAGTGTGTGCGTGCGTGTAGAGTTCTCATAAAGTCATGAAGGAGACGACATTGTGTTTATGGTGATTTATGAGTCTTTGTCTCGACCCATGAATGTTACTGTACATACATTGTTTCTTGCCTTCCTGTTTCTTAAATGTATTCCTTCCTACCTTCAAAAGAAAGAAGGGAAATACTTAGCAGCTCATATGTATTTAAACTTTGAGTGTTTGTTTTCATTTCATCTTTCACTTTGTGTTTCCTTCAGGGTCTGGCCTCAGACCTGCCTGCTGCAAAAACATCTGCACCCGAGTGCAATGGTGAGTCTGAGTGGCAAGGACACATTCACACATAAATGTTATTGATACAGTATTAGCTGTAATATCAAATGTGAAAGAGAACACTGGCATTCAGAATTAGACACTGGTCTGATTTTCCTTTTCAATTGGCTTCTTAAGTTTTGTGTGTTTTGTCTGTTTCAGGGGAGAACGGCGAGCAGCCCAAAGCAACGAGGGTGAGTCAGTCATCACAACAAGCAGGAGACATGCAAAAATCACCAGAAGAAATCCAATTTCAACCCTGGTTGATTATGGATATATGTGACTGTTCTTGTGTGTTTCAGAAGTTCTGCCCACCGGTGATGGAGAAATGCATCGCCTGTCTGAAGACTGTGTACCCGCTGGAGAGACTGGTGGCTCTTAAACATGTCTACCACAAAAGCTGCTTCCGATGTGTTCACTGCGGCACAAATCTCAGGTTAGAATCACATTGTTGCAAATTTCCTGAATTTTCTTTTAATTCTGGTTTTCCTACATGTCTTTTAATGTCACCAGTAAATATGATTTAGATATTTCCTCCATGGCTGACATTGCCTCAAACAAAAAGCAAGCAAGTAAAATATCACCTTTGCTGTTCTCTGTTTTCAGTCTGGGGAACTTCGCCTCTCTGCATGGTAACGTCTACTGCAAACCCCATTTCAGCCAGCTGTTTAAGTCTAAAGGCAACTATGATGAGGGATTTGGCCATCGCCCTCATAAGGAACTTTGGGAGCCACGAGCCGATGAAGAGGAAGGTGAGGATGCGGTGAAGTCAAAAGAACAACCAGCAGCAGTGCCACGTTCAGCTGAGAGTATCACAGAGAAACAGTCAACCCCAGCTGAGGAAACATCTCCACAGGTGAAGGTCACAGATATGACCGCCATGCTGGAGACTCGCGTGCAGACGAAAACAAGCTCCGGCGAGAAACTCCAGTCTATAGAGAGGCCGGCTGAGACACGCAGGCTGAGGGTGGCCTGGCCTCCTCCTGGTGGCGAAGGCCGCTCTGAGACCACAGTGGTCAGTCCAGGCACAGAGGGAGCTCCTTCAAGCCGACCCTGGAGAGCCAAGTGGCCCCCAGAGGATGATGCACCATCAGCCTTCCAGAGCTCAGACCGGGCTGAACTGGTAAGCCTGAGGAGGAGCTCTTCTCTCAGGGAACGCATTCGACCTTTCACAGTCGCAGTTAAACCCAGCCCCGCAACCAGTCAGGAACCCAGAGGACCTCGTCGCCCTCTCAAAGCCCTGATGGACTGGAGAAAATCTTTCGAAGAAAAGAACCCATCGGAAGAGTCGCCTAAGGAAAACAAGCCAGAGCCTCAGCAGGTGAAACAGGAAAAGAAAGAGCCTCAAATACAAAGTGAGGCCATCTCAGAGGAAGACGTGGAGACTCAGGAAGAACAAATTGAGCAAGCACGGAGAGGAGAGGCAGCAGCAGACAAGACGGCAGCAGAAGAGGGCTCTCTCAGAAGCATCTCCACAGATGTTTCACCGTCACCCTCTCCACCTTTACAGCCAAAACAGAACCGCTCCTCGCAGGATGTGGGCTTCTGGGAGGAGGAGAAAGAAGGAAGTGATGCAGAGGAGCTGAGCGCAGAGGATATCATCAAGAGGAACCGCTACTATGAGGAGGAGGAGGAGGACTCTGACTCATAGAAACATCTCACATTGTCACGTCTATCCACTTTTGACAACTTTCAGTCAGTTTTCTTTTCTTTTTGTTTAAATGTAGATCAAAAATATAGCTTTGCCTGATTTTATAGTGTTATAGGAGATGCACAAATGCATAATAGATATGCAATAACTGCCTTTAAGTTTAGAAATGTTTGATTTTTTTTTTTTTTTTTTTTTTACATTTTAATTATATACTGTAAAAATATCTAATACAGCTTTTATATGACTCATGATTATACTAGAAGATGGGCCTCTATTAAATTGAATCATCACATCTCTGGACATCATCTCTTTCTAATTATATGCAGCAACAGTGGCACATCAGATAACCAGTTTACATTATGCAGCACTTTAAGTGCTTTCTAATGACAGGCAGTGCTCTTGTGCATCAAGCAAAACAATCATTATGTGTATTTTTTCTGAATGGACCAAAATATCTCATGCCTGAGAGTGAACACCAGCAGAAGATTTTAGGATGCTGGTGGAGAATACATCTTTTTTATATAGTTGTACACATTGCTGCAATCTAAATGGTAAATTAAAGAAAAGAAAACAGAACTCAAGTGAGAATACTCGTCCTCTCTCAGGGATGAAAACATCATCAGTGTACTGCGCTACGTTATCACAGGTATTACAATTACTGGAAAGTCCCCTGCTGTTAAAATACTACAGAGCAGACAATGTGCAGTTTATTACTTTGACTGTTACTGAGTCTTTAGCTCATCACTACACCTGAATAGTCATAAAGAAGTGAAGGTCCTTCAATATAAAAGTCTTATGAACCTTTATATTACTATCCTGCAGGAGGCACTGTGCTTCAGCTAAAAATGAAACGAGTTGTACACTTGGGGCAAATTGCAAAAGGAGTATTTTACTCACAGGAGAAGCTGTGTGGAGCAGCCTTCAGATTTTCTTACGACAGTCTGAACTTTTCCAATGTGTCAGAACAAATTGCAGATTTTCAACCAGGTTCTGCTCCTCAGCTGCTCTAAAACATAACTAATTACATTTCTTTTTAGTCCTTTCAGTCAAATAACAGAGTATATGTTCTCTCTCTGGGCCTTCTGGATTTGTGTTTTTTTTTCAACTGGATCCAGTTTATATGTTATGTAAAACATTGTATTTTAAAATGTGCTGTTGAATATATGTTTGCACTGTGGAGGATTTTTTAATAATTTGTATAATGACACATGGGGCATTTCAGCCTTTACTGTTGCTAAAACACAATTAAAATGTATGAACAAGGAAATCCAGAGTTTGCACAAATCTGACTCTGCTTTTTTCATTATTGAACCTTTTGTACAACCTTACACACTAGACTTAACAAGGTCATCATTGTGCATCTGGACTTTTACATGAATTCACAAATTAGTATAATATACTTTGTGCACATTCTCACATTGTTTTAAATGAAGACAGAGGTCTTTACTTGCAAGCTTTACTAAGAATATTATCCTTACATATGCATAGATATTATTTTCTTCATTGATGCTGATTAAATTGATGTTTTAGATTTTCAAATTTTATTGCTCACTGGTGCCTTATGTAGCAGTACTGTTGAGTTATAAATAGCAGTATTGGTACTTAAATAACATAGATTTTTTAAATCATTTTAAGACATCAGAGGAAATGTCTAAATGGCTTCTTCAGATCATCACCTCTGTGAAAACACTGCAACCCTTACAAAGGGGGACAACACACTGGGGAGTAGGGAAAATAATCATCATACAAAAATAAATTGAGGATTGAAATATGAGGTCTGCATTAAAAAATAAATAAATCTGATCTCATTTGCATGTGAAGTCAGCAAACAGCACTAATTGTTATAAATTTTAAACATGACCCAACAAAAGCGAGACGAAGCAGCCAATGGTGCAGTGAATGTAAATAGTCTTTATTTTTTAACATTATTTTTGGCATGTTTTTTCTGATTGCTTCAAGTGAAAAGAGACCTAAGTAAACAAGATATAAGAAACAAAAACACAGTACATGACAGGATGTACACAGGGGCGGGACAGAGACAGCTGCTGTAATTCTGTTGAACTTCATGATTAATGACATAAAAGAAAAGGTAAGGCTAAATATTAAAGCATGTGGCAGAGGGCCAACAGCAGCAGAGGAGGAACATTATCAGCTCCTGTGAACTCAGTTGCTGACTCACCAATACTGGACAATGACACAACCAAACCGGAGTACACCCCGTCTACAGTACAGGCTGATACGATGATGTGAGTGTGTTTCCTCAGCACACAGTTAGCAGCAGTTGAGCATCACATGAGCATCTCTCAAATCTTTACACTTCATGGACGCAATTAATCCTTATTCCAATAAATATACCTGCAGGAGAAGGATGACTCCAGCATGGATACAGTAAGGTGTTTTTCAGTGACCTGCAGAGTCCACAGACACGCAACACCTTTGGGACAAGGTGTCAATGCCCATTTTCTAACACTTCCCACATGATCCTACTAACAGGTGTATTATTTAATAAAGGATCCAAATTGGATGTTTTCACACAGGCACTTTGCCCATTAAAAGCAGTCTGGTTGTAAAAACATAAATCAAGTTCCTATATCTATTTATGTCAGATAAAGGGCAAGGTAAGGTAAAAGATAAAACTCTGGAAGTTGTTGTTGCCCGTACTGTTCCATATTTTTTAATAACTCAGTTACGCAACAGTTTTTGGTAAAAATTTGGTGTTTGACAGCACAAAAATCCCAAAATATCCCCTTACTATAACTTGACACATGAATCTGACAGGATAACAGTCCAAAAGTATTCTACTTTAACAGTCTGCAATTGCCCAAAAAATTGATTCCTAAGGAAAACAATGACTCACATCAAAAATGCATTACAGGTTTGTGGCAATCAATGGTTGACTTCAACATACAGCACAATCAATAAAAAATAACCATAGAAAAGACAAGGTATTTGATTTTCAAATATACCTGAGAGCAGCAAACAGTTACAGTATGGCTTCATTTTAAACATTCAGATCTTAAGTAAAAAGTAGAGTAGAAATGTTATACCATGTTACGTCTTTAATTATTCTTGACATGGTTTGATACTCAAGAGAATTGTCCTTCAGAATTTTCCCTTTTTGAGACATTTATGATCCATTTAATCCCAAATACCTCATGACACCGAATATCATGACTAAAAAATGTTGTTTTTTTTCTGAGAAGCTCAGTTTAAGGCTCCACTGGGTTTGTCATTAACTTAGATTAAAATGTTCTTGGTTTGACTGTTTGACTGTAAAATACAGGCTCCAATATGTGTATGGTTAGAGTTCTCCATCTGACATGATTGGTTTTACTTTCCCAAATATTCATCCCTAAAGAGTTTGCACTGATTATGACTGTATTTTATGACAGAATGTTGTCTACAATTAGGTGGAAAAAAAATATATCTGCTTTAAAAAAAGGAGTCATTAAAAACTAACCTGGATTTTAAAAACAATTAAATATCATCAATTTTTATTATTACATTTAATTATCCCATAATTCCTAATGCGTGTGGCTTGTACTTCATGTAAGAACCACAGCCACAAAGCAGCTGGTTTTACTGACTAAGTGAACTCACTGATTTACTGTTTTTTTCAAAGACTTTCCAAACACCATCACTCTCACCACTGAGTGTCAGCAACACGCCATCAATGAGCTCAGTGTAGCTGCAGGCTGTGGGAGTGAAGCTACATATCTGCTGACGTAGATTATAGCTGATAAGAGGGTCGCCTTGGTAGATGTGGTCTGCTCTGATTGATTCGTTATTCTGGTGAGATCCTTTCTGGCATTTGATCTTATTTTATTAACTTTACTTTGTCTGATGGAACAATAATAGTATTTCGCCCTCATAGACAACTGGTTTAACAATTTTCTGTATAAGGATTTCATTATAAATCACTTCTTTGAGGCTCGCCTCTTTCAAACAAAGTTCCCAGTGGATTACTGGTTTAACCTTTCAGGCACAGACTGTGAATTTCATGATTGACACATGAAGCTACATTCAAGAGAATTTCATCAAATTTGCTTTTATGTGTTTGATACATTAAAAGGAACTTTAAAAGAGCATGGGATACTGAGGACAAATTTGAAGACAATAGGCACATGAGAGTAAGGCGCTATAGGAGACCAAGAGCTGCAGCAGAGTCTTGTGATTGGTTTGCTCTTTTTTGTCAGTTGGACGTTACCCTTTATCGCATTTTCCCTCAAATTTAACTTGAGATGCGGTATAGGTATTCCTGAATGACCCCATGCAAGAAGTGTTCCTGAAGGGGCCTGAATAACATACATTATTCTGATCATTCCTACAGCATGAGGGCGCCACAGTCCCCTCCTACACTGGAGTGACTTTTTCAAGTAACGCCATTTATTTGGAGGTAATATTTTTAGTCCGATCTCCAAAATGTCCCAGAGCTCGATCATTCGTCCCTGCTCTGATTTCATCACTCAGATTGCATTTCCTACACTCAGCTCAGCCGCTGAGCGGGTGCAGGTCCACTCTGACCTTCTCCCCAGTGCTCATCATGCCAATCGTGGGATACAAGCCTCCAACAGGTAAGGCCACTTCCCTGCGGCCCACCACCTGTCCATTTCTGGTGAAGAAGACCTGTTCAAACACAAGGGCACAGCAAAGGGATAGTAAAAATATTAGCACTAAAGGCTTTAGGAGTCCCTTGCTTTGATATTCCAAAGTTTTAACAGCATCTCACCGCGACTTTCTTCCCCTCCACATCTTCTCCCTCGTCCTCCTCATCTTCATTGTTTGCATACAAGTCATTCTGAACCTCGCTCGGTTTGGGAAACACCTCGAGGTCCCAGTCATCTATGTCATCTAAAAGATAGAAAAAAAAAGAAAAGAAAAGAAAGACAGTTAAAGACTGAACAAGATGAGACACAGGGCTTTGTAGACCACATACAAGATGTTCACCTCCACCATCAAGGCTGTAGTCACGTGGGAACATGATCCCACAGCCCATTATGTCCCCTTCAAAGCAGCGTGGTCCAAACGGGTCTCCGACCCCGCTGCCCTGGAACAGCTTTCCATCATCTACAAAGAACACCAGATTAGATTCATGTCACATATATTAAAAAAATACAATCAAGACAAAGCTGCCATGACACAACACAACATCTGCCATTGTTAACCTCTCTAAAAATCTGTTTGTTTGGTTGAGCAGTGTAAAATATCCACCTATTCATTTTCTGAACCACTGATCCTGCTCAGCCTACACACACTGCACAGACAGACTAATTCCCAATCACTCCCACAGTTTCCAGTTTACCTAGCCTGCATGGTTTGAACTGTGGGAGGAAACCAGAGCAACCAGAGGAAACCCACGCAGACACAGGAGAGAACATGTATCAAATATTAAGTTGGGACAATGATAAAGTAGTTTAGTCGGAATTGTTTTCACTAACGCACTGAAGCCAAAGAAAGCTGCATAGAAATCAATTATGACTGTTGAATATTTCATTATCAATATTAATAAAATACTGGCAAACTGCTCTCTCTACTGTCGCCAGAAACATGAGAGACAGTTTGGTGCAGTTACCAATGTGACTGTGGGTGACAAACTTGAATCTAAGACAGATTTTAAGACTGGCAACAATGACATAGTTCAAGTGTTACATGGATTTAACTTGAAAACACATGTAACATCAGCACTCACCTGCATGATAGGCTATGGACCCTCTGCTCCAACCTGGATGTCTGTTTTTGGGGTAGTCCTGCAAAAAAAAAAACAGTCGAAGACAAAGTCACATATTATGATTCATCAACATAACTAGTCTGAACAATGTCCCCATCCACTTCACTACCAAGGCCAAGGGAGTTATGTTTTCATCCGTGTCTGTCTATTTGTTGTTTGGTTTGTCAGCAGGATTACACAAAAAAAATGCTGAAACCTGGACAAAGGATTCACATTCATGGCTGATCTCACAACAGATAAAAAAAAGGACATAGAAAACTCTACTGCGAGGTGACACCCATCCAGGTGTAGGGATTTTCTTTTCAATAAATCAAAAAACAAAAGCAAAAAAGTCTATTAATACATCAAGATCAAGATATTGAGAAAGAAGATTGAACATTATCTTGAGAAGTTTCCCTTCATTTAATTGGGGGTTACACATCATAAAGATTTGACAACCTGCAGACATCAACTGTAAGTTATATAATTAATCACTAAAATAGGAGTTCAGGTCAGCTTATTCAATGTGATTTGTAACTTTTCAGTCATCACCTGCTATTCAGTTCATCCAATAGAACTGTAGACATCTTATATCTATCTTTGGCCATCCTGAAGGTTTGTGGTCCCAAACCACCATCATCTGAGACACTGATCAGCTAAACCACCTACTGAATACAGTGACTATGCAGGGAGATATTCATGAAATGTATGTCCTGTAATAAACCCTGATCTAATATTGACTTTACGGTGAAGTGTTATGTGTAATTCTAGGAGGTCTAAGTAGCCGTTTACGCTCCTGTAATCAGAGCACTGATGTGATGATGAGCTCAGCAACAGGTAAAAAAAATTAGGCGTTAGAAGGAGAAAGCACGAGACAATAAAAAGGCCGTTATACCAGAGAATAAAAGAGATAAGTAATGACTGTTGCGCAGAAAACAGGACTTTCCCTGAAGCAACAAGAGAAAAAGGAATGCATCATCAACAATGATCCTTTATCCAATACAAGCAATCATTGAGTAACTGGTGAAGGTTGAGCATGAGTTACCCTGAGACAGAGAGACAAAGATTGAGAGACACCTTTGTTTTGCTTTTTTGCAGCGAAGTAATACTTCCCATCAGCAGGCTGATGCATATTGCAGAAGATGACAGGGGACGGAAAGAAAAACCTCAGGAATGACCGTCTGATGGATTTATAATGCTCCACCGAGAACCGCAGACACATCGAGAAAAACAATTCCTGGAAAACAATCAGCGAAATGACAGAGCTCCATTCTCCCCACCGTCTGACCCGAGGGCGCGACATGCCCACACACAGTATCTACCGGCAGAGGAGTCGGGGGAGCTGAATGGTAAGGGTGAGTGAAACAGTGATCCACCACCTCCCAGGCTGTGAGCGCCATCACACCTGGCAAAACAGCAGAGTGATTAGCAAGACTGACACTTGAGCAATTAGCGTCCATTTACCAAACGACGTGATGTCGACATCCAAAGCAGGTATTACGCAGATTTTTTAGCACAATATGCAGTTCATGATGATTTCATGGGAGGCTTAGGGCCTCACATCTCTGATGTGTAAACATTCAACAAGTCTTCTCTCTTATTTCCAAAATATGGATCGTCAATAGCTGTCATCAGCACAGATTCCAACCACCTAATGTAGCCAAACAAATAAGGATATCCTCCTTTAACTGCTTAGCCCGAGAAACTCCTGCATACTTTCAATTCTCTTCTATTCTTTGATTCTTGTGTATGGTAGTGCTAACTGATAATTCACATTTTCATTGTGTCAACTGAATATGAATTTGCACCATCACGAAAACCATCTTTTATGTCCCACTAATATTTGAAGCTTCACATAAAAAAATAACTAAATGTAATATTGGGTTGGGTAGAAAGGGTTGTGACTGGTTTCAATTATTTGTCGGATACCCCTTTGGGCCAAAGCGAACCAAGTTTGCTTTTTCATGAGAGTCACATCCTTCAGGTCCTTTATACGTCTCCAATTTCCCAGCAACAACAGGATCAACTAAGGTGGACTACATCGACTATAAAATAGTTGCTCCTAGCTTTGCATGCGTACACTGGCATCAGAACATGACTCGGAGCAGTGCTGCTTTGATTTGGCATCCATGATGAAAATCTTTTGTTTATTCTCCCATGGATCAGTCAGAACACAAAACACTAGCTCTGCTTTTTTAAACAGCGATCAGAAGCGGTGTTTGTCATAATAACCCCACCTCGAGGCCCTGACGCAAGTGGTTCTCTGTTCTAGACCAGCAAGTGTTGGTGCCGCTCTGAAACCACTTTTCCGAAGCCGAAGAACTGGTTCCAGAGCAGGCACTGGCTCCAAACAAGCATCTGAACTACTTCGGTCAAAAACCTGTAAGGGAGGCATCAGTTTGTGATGTCCAAAAATGAGTTTTTGCCGGTATCAAAGGGTGTGCAAGGTTACATTTTATCAATATGATCTCTTCCTTTGATTGTTGTAAGGCACATCTTTATGCTGATGATTCCACCATAATTATATTGCAGGCTCTGTACAACTGGTCATTAACAACCTGCAACGTTCTTTTTGTGCATTCCAGAAAACTTCTCAAGCTGGTACTATAAGCAATACGATCAAATGTATGGTTTGTCAAAATTAAAAACATAGATTACTGTAACCTCAAAATCTCCACAGTTAATGGATCAACTATTAAAGTCAGTCAGTGATCATCAAAAAAAAATGTTTTTCTTTTTAAATACATCCATCAGATTGTTGAATTAGCTATTCTAGCCATTTTGGATTATGGTGAGGTAATTCTTCTGAGGTCCTTGGATTCCATCTACCACTCAGTCCTGAGGTTTATATCTGGTGACAGCTATAATACTCATCACTGCATCCTCTATGATAAGATCGGTTAGCCTCCTCTGTCTGAGAGACTTCATACTCAGCAGATAATTACCATCGTATATAACATCTTTGCTACGTTGGTCATTTTTAAACTCACTCCAGTGACTGTATGGTTATTGAAGTGCCTCACGTTAGGACTGATCTTTGGAAGACTGCTTCTAATGTTAGTGCAGCAGTCTCTTAGAATCTCTTGCAGCATGAACTAAAACTGAACATTAGGTCTTTGCGAAAAAAAACCCCATCCTCTATCAAGCTTGTAATCATTGTTGTTTTGGAGATTTGTACTTCTATTTAAATCTTGTTTGCTTTTTGTGTGTTTGCTTAATGTCTCTGTTCATGTTTAGTATCAGGGAAAATAAGGGCCTCTCTCAACTGATTCTCTGAGTCTTAAATCAAGGTTCGAACCAATTAATTGCAGATTTTACTCATATCGTGACAGCATGGAAATAGGAAGTGAAATAAGGCAGAAACAGAAGAAACTGAGACAAAAGAACCATCTGATCTTATCTCATAAGTAACCTTTCACACACGTGACTGCAGTACTCTAGTTAACATGGCAGATTAGCATCTAAATGGAAAAACCTGCTTTCTATGGAAAACCAGATGTGGGGATGAAATGAGACAATATTTATTCTGTTGTTAGCTTTTCCTCTTTCGATCATTCATCACTCAGACTGGAAACAGTGAGACCAGTGGTGCATATGAGTGCGATGACGAGGATTGAGAGGGGGGAAAAGAACTTTTCTTACCCGACAGATAACAACAGAGTGTGTACAGTAAGTATCACGGCCAACAAAACTGACACGTGATGATTGTGGTGAAAATGAGGAGGCTCTCACCCTGCGTGCCAGCCCCAGGGCGATATAACACTTCTCTCCAGCATCTGTGATCTCCAGTTCATAGTAGTGGAAGCGTGTGTTGAGAGGCCGACGGGCCTGAGCCAAGCCAACGTCCACGATGCTCTTCCCTTTACCCACGTACTCCAGCAGCTGTGGAAATACAGCACAAACATTCAGGTTATGACTCAGTTACTATCCAATAATTTGTTACCATCTTAGCATGAGAACACTGATTTAAAACAGTATCATGATGTACCATCTGGAGTCATTTTTTTAAATTTTGCTTTATGTTCATCTTAAAAAAAAAAAAAATCCCTTTATTTTATACTTAGTAATGTACCTAGACAAAGTCAACTAAAGGACTTGAATACTCAAAACTTAAACGTTCTTGATGCCCCTCAGTCTGCTGTTACCTTACTGACTAAACACTTAGTTTAAGATACAGCTAAACCAATCAATATTTTGATATAATAACAATGGATAAAAAGTGCCAGATCGTGCCACTTTTAGCCCATGGTTTCGATTTTCCAGTCTGCAAACTCCACTTTGATAAGCCGACTGAATGCTGCCCCGCACCAAACATCATACACACACAGTTAGCGACCAGCTAGCCGGTGAACACAGCGGAGCACCTGAGGGGTGAAGACATGACATATTCCTCTCAGCAGTTCATTGAGACAAACAGAGGGACGATAATGGACTGACATTTGTGGTGTGACCAAATAAACTCGACTCCAAATGAATGTTCATGTGTAAATAGACTGATTTGCTGAAGATGTTGCCACAGTGTGATAATCCGTTATTGTTGCTGTGTATTCATCTTGTTCTGCTGGCCCCTAGTGGCAAAAAAATAAAAACTAGAAAATGAATGTAAAAATAAATGAACGCAGCTTTACAGCAAGTCTGTATGTCTTTTGAAAGATGTAATAACATAATCTTAGTCGTAGCGATTCAAAGTTTAATTTATAAGCAATACGAACCCTCGCTCAATTTTAATTCATTCATTCAGGACTTTTGCTTCTACAGCCGTACCTGGGCTAGCCTGACCAGTAGTTGCTGGTTTCCTAACGTTAGTTAACTTAAATATATTTGGTTGAGATTACAGTATGTTAGCTGACTTAATGATCCTTCTCTACTTGTATTACTGTTACATATTGCTTTAGCATATAACAACCCTGGTTAGCATGGTTACCACATGGGGATAATAAGGAACTTGCTTTGATATTGAATGGAAATTCATAAAAAAATTTGTACATTTAAATCTCATGATAATTTGTGTCTTTTATTACACTACTTAGCTGTGGTCAAGAAATATGCTGAACATAATGTATGTATCATATGTATAAAATTCCTGAGTTCGCACCAGTTTCACATTTTCTAATTGTGGTCTGGCTCTGCTGCCTTCTCAGGCTGGTAGAGACAAGAGTTGAACTAGAGAAGCGAGCATGTTTTATTCACCCATTACCCTTTTCGGGATGTTAGATGATGAGATGAAAAAAAAAAATAGGTCGCAACGTCATGCAATTCTTTCTTTCCTGGAAAAATAGGGCAGCGTCTGGATTCGTCATCGCCGCGCCGTATTGTTCCGAGACTAAAAGCAAGGCTACTGCAACAGAGATAACATAACTGTTTACTACATGCAGCAGAGGAGATCAACACCACGAAAAGCTGGATCCTTTTGCTGAGCGGCATTCATAAATGTCATGAACATACTGTCTGAAGATAACAGGGAAAACAAAAGACTACAACACTAGAGTCTAGGCCTAACACCTCATTTGTAGTACAGCTGCCCATTTTCTCGGTTAACTTCACACATCTCTCGTTAACAAACAGTCAGCTGGATGAGATGTCAAAGAAAAAAAGTAGTGATGAAAATGTGTAAAGTCATTAAGATCTCCCTTTAGTACCAATAACAACATGAGGTTGGTTTAAATTGTATACTTAGTTAAATAAATAAGATATATTTTAGTCTCATTTATCGGCATTATCAGACGGACTATTTTCTAGAGAACTTTAACTTGTGTTTTATCATCACACCTCATACTCTTCCTTTTCTCACTATATTGTATAAGCACAATCTCGAGAGGTAAACTCTAGTCTTGTAACTCTGGCTGACCACATTTGGAGCTGATATTAAATCACCCATTAATCTCTAAACAGCTCTGCCAGTTTCAGTTTATTTGTAGGCAATATCGGGAGTTTGTGTGTCTTGATAAACCGTTTTTGTCAGTTTTTGACACGCCTGCGTGTCCGATGCATTCACAACTATCAGCAAAATTAAACAGAACAACACTTGCAGTTACTGTTTGAACAATAACAGAGAAAAGAATTCAAATGAGAAACAGAAACCAAGAAGCATAATCTCAAACTTAAGTACGAGCCTTGAAATCCTGCATCCGGCTTTGTTACTGACTTGTTTTTCTGTCCTCACAGCCCTCAAGTAGTGTTACGACGTGCACATGTGTAATTGCTGATTTGCAGGTAGATCAGACTGTGGTTTATGGGCCCAACATTCATACAGGACAGGGCCAAATTTGTCGAACTGAAGGATAATTAAATGTGAGGGTGGCATAAGGTTAGTTGTTCCTGCCTCAGGGCTATTCAGCTGTCATCCCCTCCCATCCTTTTCAATTCAGGTTTTATGCGTATCAACGGCTGAGTCAAACACAAACACTGCAGCCCGGCCGTCACAGGGAGGGGTGGACGATATTCACTCAAGGATTTCTATATTGACTATGTGAGATAAATAAATAAATGTGTGTGTGTGTATATGTATACACACACACACACTTTCAGGACTCACTGTGCCAGTCACTCTGACGTCATGAAGACGGCCCCAGTCCTCTTCATGACTATCCACTATCATCTGCCCATCATCCTCCTCTGTGCCCCATTCAGCATTCAGGTCCAGCTGCACTTCTTCCCCCAGAGAGTGCATACCCACAGCAGGGTAGAGACCGTCAGGAGCTGCTGGGACCTCCACACTGCCGACCTAGGCGCACATTCAAATTTTGTATTTTTGAGGAAAAGTAGCTGGGAACACTCACGTGTAAAACTGCACTGGCTAAATAAATTCTGTCTAAGGTGAAGAAATATGGTGGTAATGGAGCACTTACTTCCTTGCCATTCTTGGTAAAAAACACTGTTAACTGTCCGTCATCAGAGTCCAGGGATATTCCACAGCCGATTCTGTCACCTCTACAGCATTTTGGACCAAACTGCTGACCTACAGTGTTGCCATTATACAGCCTGTGGAAAGACAAGTAGGAGAGGTTCAACGGCTGATCATTAATCATTTTAAGTTGTTTTAATCTCAGGCTAACATTTGCACTTGAGCTCTTACTAATGTGTTTTTATTGTCGTGTCTGATTAGATGCAGTGGTTAACAACACATTTCTCCTATGGGAGACAACAACGTTACCTACATTTCGGCAGATACAGAGAGAAACATCAGACGACACAAGTAACAGAAAATGAAGTTGGAAAAGGGTTAACAATCAGCAGCTCATTTGTGTAATCTGCCTCTGTTTAACTTATATTTTATACTGTAAATGTTTACTCGGTAAACTTGGTGTTTGCACTGATAATTGCATTGCATGCTCACTTGGATTTTTATTGCTCAGCCATGGACTGAAAGAAATCCAGCCGGAGACATTTGCTGCATGTCGTCAGCCCTGGATTATAGATAGAGAACTCTTGGCCCCTTATATGCACTATTTGATACTTGGTAAACAAACAAAACTACTCAAATGCCACATGGTTACTATTTAACTGATTCATTTAGTTGGGTAGGTAGTTATCTATTTATATTTTGCTATTCATACACAATTGGTTTGTCATGCACCTATAAAAAAAGTAAAGCTAACGTACAGTTGCAGTTTTAGAGTGGACATTCTTGTAGATTTTTATAATTATATAACTATTCTAAAATGTCTGTTAAACATTATTTTAACTAGGCAGTTCTTTTTCTCCACTGTCTGGGCCCTTTTGTGGCAATAAGGCCCAAGGCATGTGCGTAGAATGCCTAAATCCTGCCCAGCCTGTTGTTGCTGAATTCCCTCTCCCATCATGTCCTTTTTCTCTCTACTGTCAAAGCTCTGATGTCCACATACAATTTTAATAGCTTCCCTGTGGTGGAGCAAGTAGCGTTCGTGTGCTCTCAGATTGACTAACAAATGTTGTACTGTGTTCTCATCCATCAACAGTTTGTTATTGCAAACACCAGAATAAAAGAGAGAAAACATTCACAAGGTAGATAACCAAATGTGTACATGAAATCCTGGTGTCAGTCTGCCATAAATGTGTAATGTTCTCTAACCTTCGTCTAGTTTCTGAAACATGACCAAATGTTTTGTAACACTGACTGACGAAGCTCTTTCTAAAAGTAGTCAGAGTTTCAGAGAACTGGACATGAATTGTGCATTCCCCTTAGTCAAGACTCTCCCTAATTCATCTCAGACTCATTAACAGACCCTGAAAGCACATAAATATCATTATCTATACCAGGATAGTGTTTATAGACAGACTCACATGAGATATAGCATATCATACGTTATTTGGCTGCATCTCCATGTCAAATATCATTATAAACACGTAAAGTCTACAGTATGTTTTAAAGAAATTCAGCATGGTCACATACTTGCCATCATCAGCATGAAAAGCCACAGAGTTTGGGAGCCAGCCCGGCTGATGGTCCAGTTTGTACATCTGAGGCACCAAACCAACAGCAATCATTCCCCTCACTCCTGTATCGATGATGGTCACCTGCAAAGGCCATAAGTTGTCATTAGTTAAAATTATAATGAATTATAAATCATCACCAGAAGACATAAGAAAAAAAATACTTATCTCTGGGATGTCTCCAAACATTAATGTGACCAAACGTAGCTCAATTAAATTGGAAGACTGAATCAGAATCGGCTTAATTGGCCAGCTACATACAGAGGGCACTTGACTCATGTTTGTCTTTGCTCCCACAGGAACAGACATACAGCTAAATACAAGGATAATAAAGCCTAACAAACAAAGGTTGTAGTAACAGGCACCTATCACTTGTTTCTATGTAACTTCAGTAGGAGGGTAGGATCACAGAGTTACATACATGTTTAGGTCAACATACAACTTTTCAACACATTACAGCGTTATGACGTAATGATTTCTGTTTGTAGTCAGCACCTGCATTACATCTGAAACATTGTTAGAGACCTGGGATTTGTATTTGTACCACAGTGACGTTGTGCTCAGAGACTGTGGGGGACACCAAATTACATAAAATGCCAATTTTTACATAATGTTGCACTAAGAATAGAGAATACGCAGGATTGTAATGTACAAGTAAATAAAAAAAAAGTGTGTATATATCTAAATACTCACTGCTGACCAACAACGTCATAAAAACTTGTATACAAGTCAAGCGTTGTTATAATCGTAAACATTAGAAACAGTGCAAAGATATAAATAGTGATTATGTAGAGACAGGCTGTCATTACATTCTATAAACTTTGGAGGCGTGAGCATCACAGCCAGTAGCTTCAGATATGAATGTTTCTTCTTAATGATGTGGTGAGTCATTTTATTCTTCCTCTGACACATCTTAGGACGCCACCCGTGAATGTAAAACATGCTGTTGTCACATCCACATCCGACGTGTCATGAACTCCTCTAACAACACACTGGTAACTGTGCTGTGACTGAGGAAGATGAGGACGAGTTTTTCAGAACTTTTTTTATTTCCTTCAGTGGATGTTGTCATGTGAGGGTGACACAGCCACTGTGATAAACTGCATAGTATGTGCAGTACTAATGTTATGTTTACAAAGAAATAGGTTTTTAGCAAACATGTTTGATATAATGCTACTGCTATGCTAGCAGGGCTGAACATGACCATGCTACTGTGCTGTTGATCAGGTATTATGTTTGTTTGCCACCTTAGAGTTTGGTATGTTAGCATGCTTATATTTGACAATTAGCACAGCACAGCTGAGGCTAATGGGAAGCTCATTAGTTTTGCAGTTATTCTGTGACGAAGTATTAGTCAAAAAATCCTGAAGGTGTCACGAGATCAACAAAGTCAAAGAGATTCATCCTCTGGGTACCATGAATGGGCGTTTTTTTACAGCAATCCATCCAATAGTTGAGATATTTGAGTCAAAGTAGTGAAGCACAGTTTTACAAATTTTGAGCCTCAGGTTTTATATGTCATTATATTCTACTTTTAGGTTTGACACTGCTCTTGTTTTCACATCATGAAATTTCCAAACCAACTTCATAGTATCTGTTTGTACAACATTGCATGTTGGTTCAATGTGAAAACCCTCCAGTAAAGAGCTGGCTTTCACCGCTGTTATCATAACTAAATGCTGACCATATGACATCATCCCTAGGGAGCCCAACATGGACACACTGCAATCGGAGCACTGCTGGCAAATCCAGGGCGAGGAGAAGAGGAAACTTTTTAAGTTCTTTCCCATGACCTCAGCAGTGGTCTCCAGAGAGTGAGTAGTAAGTAATACGTCCCTATTTTCTGTGTCAGTGTAAAAGTGCAGAAGACAGAAATCTACAATAAGCACCTGCTTTACAGTAATTTATTGGCTCATATGCCCATTTACGTAAATGGCTTCCTATCTCCTCCTACGTGACTCTCACAAAGTGAGTCACAACAATGAAACACATGAGTTTAAAAGGTTGAACGGGTAAGTTAGTGTTTCATTTCACGTCAGACCGGGGGCAGGATGTGTGTGTCAGGCAAGTTTGAACACGGTTTACTCTGAGTAACAGTCACGGTCTCAGGATGTTTGTGCACTACAGTGTCTATTAGGAAGAGCAGTGAAATAAACAAACCAGCACATGATTTGTAAATGAGCCGCAATGTTTTTGGCTCGCTGAAACCAATTTGCCAGGGCTGAGGGAAGCAAGCCTGATCAGAATTAAAGTGAAAAGCACCACTGTAACTCTGATATACTGTACCTGTGTATGCAGCAGTAAATGTTCTTTATTGTTACAGTATGAAGTACAGTACTGACCCTTCATACCAGTTTTTGTAGTTGCTAGCTGAGGCTGTTTACAAAGAGAGTGAGAATCTGACTCCAGTGTTGTCAACAGCACAGTATTATATATTTCAGCCACCCAAGCATCAGCTAAGACTTGTTAGTGATGTTTTAGCAGAAGCAATTGTATCTTTAAGACCAAATTTTACAGAAACATTTCCACCAGCTGCAGCTAATAAAACCTGCTCAAAAGTGCTGTAAGTTCAGCCAGCAAAATTATTGGTTTCCAGCTAGAGATGTCATGCCTCCTTTTGTCTGCCTTTGTCTTAAACCAAGGACTCATTGTTGTTAAACAAAATGCCTTCGTTATCATTGTTGGCTGAATACAGTTTGGTGCTAAAATGGAGGGCTTCGCATGCTTAGCAACAGTAGCTAAGGGAGGCAGGGCTTAGTTACAACACACTTTGTATGAAGTGAATCGATGTTAAAACTGCAGGACATGTTTGTGACTCTGGTGACAAAATGTACTGAGTATCTGGAAGAATAACACTTACCCTACTTCCCCTCAGATCCAAAAATATATTCCTCTCGGTCACAGGCTTTATGATAAAAATGATGCAATCAAAAGACATCAAGACATGTTTTCATAACCTGTGTCAACATCAGAGATGTTATGGAGGAGGTTCAAACTGGCAAACCTGCTCAGCATGCAAAAGTGAATCTGTTTCCATTATAAAATGTATAGTTGTTATTTGTTCAACACCTGAACCTGCTTCTGACATTTGGTCATACATAATTTTGATAAATGTGACATGAAGAATTGGTGTTAACTTCAGTAATTACTGTACACACAGTCCCAACACACAACATAAAGGGAGCTGCCAAGTATCAAATCTAATTGCAAGCTTAGAGATGTTTAGTCTCTAAAAGAAGTGTCAGATGTTATTTTTCATTGTGGCTCAACAAGATGACGGCAAACAATCAGACATGACTCTCAACGACAGAGCAAGAGTTGTGTCTGAAAGCTACAATAAATTCTAGTAAGTAAATGTCATCATTATAATCTACATAGTGTAAAAGAAATCAATGTACTTTATCACTTTCTACTTACTGCAATTGACACAAAAGTGGATCATCTGTGTTTCAAATATAAAAAAATATATTTACACCAAATAATAATAATTCATTTATTGTTTTCTTGAATGCATCTGAGCTGAACCTCCATGTCTGTGCACTGCATTGTGGGACAATAAGTGTCTTTCAATACAAAGGCAAAAATGTATTTGTATAAATTCTCACTGCTGAATTTTCTATGCAGTGTGGAAATGAGGACATGGGTCATTTGTTAGTACTTCACTATAAAAACACCCCGTTACATACTGATGTTTACATTGTAATACAGCAGTATAGTATTAAGTATAGCTTAGCTTCTTTTGATTACCTCCCAGATTGTTTCACTTGTATCTCCATTTGGAATAAAGTGACTCATGTACAAACAAGTCTGAGAAATGTGGCCGTTTTACCACCCCACATGCTTAATAAGTCCATAATTAAAAGCATCCTGAATACATTATATAGCTGGCAAGAATTCAAGAAACCTTGTAGGACTTAGGCTGATAATTACAACAATAAACCTGCTACAAACTGTGGTGCATAATAAAAAACAGCTCAGCTTAGAGAGTTATATTGGGTTCTTCGCTGAATATCACACTGAAACTCATAAAGGCCCAAAGTAGAGAATCATTGTTAATCAGGCAAATTTACAAGTAAAATCAAGTCACTAAACAACAAGTCTGGCTGTATTTTTAAATTGTCACTGCTACACTATACACAGACTGAAAAGAAAAGATCATCTCTTACTTCATAGTAGCGATTTCTTCTCGACAATGGCCTTGCCGCCACAAAACAGCCAACTTCATCTGAATTCCCATGATACCTACAGAGAGATCCAAAAAGTAAAACTAAATATTACAATAACCATCACTTCTGCTGAGAGCAACCAAAGTGGAGTGCTGACTCAGCAAGTGAAGGAAAGGCTTCAGTGTATAATAAGGGACTAAACCTCATGAGTTTCAGACTCTCATGATGGCATGGCTCATCACTGTTACCTGAGTATGTCTCCATCTCTCAGCATCCTTTTGAGTCGCTCCCGATATCGCACCGCTCGCACTTCACGAATTTCTCGAATTCGCCTCCTCCAGTTCAGAAAGCGATAATGAAGGTTTATGTCGTCCATGTCTTAAACTCATTACAATCTGGGACAAAAGAAGAGATGTTTCACTGCTTTAGAGAATCACATATATCATCTGACACTAGATCTGAAGACAAAGGGCTATTTATGCGTATATAATTTGTTCCTTATGATTTATTTGACTGAAATATCAAACTAATGACTCAAATGTGTGTTCACTCAATCATCATAGCCACAGAAGCTATTGGGGAAAACTTTCAGAAAACAAGAGGACTAGTAACAGCACAGGTCCTCCTTAAAAACACAGCAAACATCTCTGATCACAACATGATTAACACTGTTGCCTGACAACAAGAAGGACCTGGGTTTGAACCTCAGGCCGAACCCTTCCCGTGAGGAGTTTGTGCATTTGTGTTTTTCCATTTATGTTTAATCCCACATTCCAAAGACAAGCAAAGGCCTGGACAGTGACTGTACACTGCCAACAGGCATGAACGTGAGTCCCCTGTTCGTGTTAGTCCCAGGATGGACAGGTGTGGGTGTCTTCCACCCAATGTCAACTGTGACTGACTGACTCAAGTATCGACTGATTCCTCCGTTACTAACAGACACCCTGACTCAGTGATGTGTTTCTGGTCTTTCTCTGCCCAAAACACTGCAACATTTGAACCTAATATCTCACTGGTGTAGGGGGCAAGTAATGATCATTTCTTTTACTGACTACTGAGTTGACTTTTTACAAGAATCAATCAATCAATCAATCAATCAATCTTTTAGTCTATTAAATGTCAAAGGGCAAGGGCTGAAACTAATAATCATTTGGTTAATTTGATGATTACTTTCTAGATTCATTGATTCACTTTGGAAATTTCAGAAAACGGTGAAAATTAACGATCACGGATTCCCAAAGTCCAAGATGACGTCCTCAAACGTCTCACTTCGTCCAAAACTCAACAATGTTCAGGTTAATACCAAGGAGGAGAAAAGAAACCAGGATACTCAAATTTAATAAACTGGAATCAACCTTAATCCTTAAAAAATACTCAAACCAATTTATTGATTGATGATCATACTGATTATTGATCACTGAAAACATCTGGCAATGGATATAATAGTTGACAACTAATCGATGAATTGGTAAATTGTTGCGGCCTAAGAATACTTGACATTTGTGCTTAAAACATATCAATATCAGATAATTTTTCCGTTAATCAACTGATCAATTAATCGTTTCAGCTAAACGCTGGTCAATTACATATAATTTATCATGTTTTTCCTGTCAGGTTAGGTAATCCAAGCCAGGGTGAATCAGGTGACAGGAACTTTATCATACAGTCAGGTTTTATTTTTCCATTCACAGCCATAACATAGAGCAAAAGTATTTTACTGTGTGGATTTTGACTGCTTGGTAACATTTTTAGTTTCGTCTCACAACGTCGGAGTATTTGATCCTTTCAGAACATAAGAAAGTGAAAGTAAATAGAGGGCAATTTTTTTTCCAAAGTGGTAACAAAACCGACTTTCCAGCCCAAATACGACTAAATAAAAAATAGTTAAGGCTGTAAATGTCGATGAGTAAACAAATATTCAACCTCATATGATCATTTGATGTGGGTTAACTCCGATGTAGCCATTTCCGAGCCTACCCTAAACGCAGCATCGCATTTCCCAAACTACGGGCAGGACTGTGTTGGCCGGCTAGCTGCTTTCAGCGACACAACATAATCGCGCTGTGCGGCCAATAATGTCCCGTAAACATGACTATACACCAGGTTTCACACAAACTACGAACAACCTATTCGTCTCGTGTTGGTTCCTTACTGTTTTTAAACTTGTAATGCGTCGTCCTTCGGTTTTTCTTCCAATTTTAAGGAGGTGAAGTCTGTCACTTTATGTCTAACCTGCGCTGCCGGAAGTCCCGCCCTCTCGACCAATCACAGCGTAGGATGAGGACAGCGTCGTTAACCTGTGCAGTGCCGTGTGTGCGCGCGTCTGTGTGTGTGCGTGTGCATGTGTCTGTGTTTGGTTTTACAGTTGGCGTTTTACATATTCTTTTACATATATTTTACATGGGGAGTAACACATATATAGCATAAAAGAGAAACTTTGTTACCTCAATGTTTGATAATATAAAGTTTAACTGTATAGGATAATACTTGTACACTTGAACAACACATTTTACAGTCATATTCAATGTATTATTGTTTGAGTGGCTAACGTTGTCCTTTTTATACACAGTAAGAGAGATATTCCATTGAGGTTGGGTTCTCTTTGGCAAAGTGATCTATGACAGACATAAAGATAAGAAAGGAGAGTATTGTTTGGTACCTTACCTTTCACTGATGCAATGGCCCTTTCACAGTGAACATATGCTACTATAAGTAAAGGGTATAACGGGTGGGCAATATGGATAAAATCTTATATCACTGTATAATTATATGTTATATATATGTCATTAATCATATAGGCTAGTACAATGTCTAGAACATTAATTCAACTGATGTAGAAAATCATACATAAAATGCGTAAAAGAAAGATCAAATGGGAGTGTTTTTGTCAAAAAATCAAGATATTTCATTACATTCATGCAAATAAATCCTATTAATTCAGCATCGCCCACAGAGGACTAATACATCCTGAGGTATTAAGGGATGATAAATCATTCAGATCAAGTAGTCTTATCTCGACTTAAGAGATATCATTATGTTCAATCCCTGGGTAACTAAGTTACATTTGTATTTGAGATTTAGTGGTCACAAGCTGGAAAAATAATATATCAAGTTGGAAGACTATCAGATTTTTTAAGATCGCGTCCTCTAATTTAATCTGTTGTGACTCACAGACAGTGGAATTTACAGGGTGGGACTCGTTGCTTGTGGCTATTAATGTCTTAGTCATGCAACCTTGAGTGGCACTCCTTCAGCCTCTCAGTGTCGGCCGTTTCCTCTAAATCTTTGGCCCTGGAGTTACAGCCACTGTAAACACGCTCGGTGAACAAAGTGTTTGTTTAGTGGTTGCTATTTAAAGACAACGCTGAAAACAAGGACGATGGCTGGAAGTTACTAAATACTTTTACGCCTGTTAGTGTAACTTGGTATTTTATCACAGTACTTGTACTTCTTAAAACATTTCATAACTTTATTTGTACATCTTTTGTTAGTCTTTAATTGAATATGTGTTTAACTGCATTTCAAATCATGCTCAAAGTGCTGTGTTGGGGGCTGACTATAATCACCATAAACTACACGGTACTGTTACAAAACAACTGACCATAGAGAAGTAAAAACATTTTAACTGGTTTAATTGGTACTCAGTAGGGTGACACTAAGTTTAACTGTTTGCATTGCATTTAAAGGGGCACAAAGTAGTTTTTGGAGAAGAAATTCAAAGCCTGGATTTTAATATCTACAATATTAATGAGGTAATAACAGAAACCTTCCTTTAAGTTCAGTATGTTTATTCAGTTGATTCAGTCATAAAAAAACAGTTTGTTTATTTAGTTTAAAAATGAATCAGTCAATGAATGTCTTTAGAGGTTTTTATATGTGAAATCTGTACAGTTAGTAAGTGCAACTGTGAGATATATAGAAGTACAGTATTTGTTTGTGAAATGTAGTGATAAACATGTATGAAGTAGCATCATTTGGAAGTAAAAGTAAAACTAAAGTACATCATAATAGCTGTAAAATAAATACACAGCTTCAATATGTGCACTTAGTTACATTCCACAACTGCCGATGGCTTCACTTTTACATTTGCTTTGTTACTTAAACTTGCGTTGTTCATTCCAGTTTTCAGCTACAATGAATAGTGACTCATGATAAGACACACAATCTAATCAATAAATAAATTCTGTGTGGACAGACATTCTCTGTCATGATGAACGCCTGTGATTTTAAAACTTGCATGCTGAACTTCTTGTTTGCTGACCCACGATTGGCTGCTTACACCGAAGCATCACTTCTGTTAGTAAATCAGCCTCTGAGTGGGGAAAAGGCAGAGCAACGGAGGAACATACGCAGCGATCACTCTGTGATTTATGTCGGTGTAGAAAACATTACTATCCTGCAAGATGACAGGCAACAAATGGTATGAGCATGCGTGAGAGTGCGTGTCAGAGACAAGGGGAAACGGGGTGTGCTCAGCTCTGTGGAAATGAGAGGGAAAACTAACATTCTCCATCACGTACCCTCCCATACCTTTCCCCACTGCTCTTTAAAAGCTGCTGCCAGTGGTGTCTGTCAGCCTCATTATCATTCTGTCTTGGCTTGAGGGAATTACCGTCCACATTGCGACACACACACAAACTGCAGGCGTCCTCACAGAAACCAACAATCACATAGTCAGTAGTAGGGGACTGTTATCATCGCTTAGTGGACCTCTTCCAGACCTCCAGTGTGAGATGCTCCTGTGTCTGAACATCCTGGTGCTGCTCCTCCTGCAGCCGGCTCTGTCACTGCCGCTGACCACCCCGTCCAGAGGATGTCCCACCTGTAAATCAAAGTCCACAGAGAGTCAGCCGTCTGTAGATACAAACACCACCTCTCTGGCTGTTGGAGAACCGTGTGGGGTCTACACTCTGAGCTGCGCCCAAGGTCTACGCTGCGCACCACAGGAGGATGAGCCGAGGCCCCTCCGTGCCCTGCTGGAGGGCAGGGGAGTCTGTACTAACGGCAGCAGCATCGGCCCGACTGAAACTGTCCAAACGGCAGGTAAGAGTCCCACGTTGTGCCTGAAGATGATGTTCATGTTGTGTTGATTTTTAAAACTGATACTCATAGTTACCTTATTTGTCAGTTTTTGACAGTTTCACCTCCGTACAGCTTACATTAAATCAACAAATGAGTGTTGATCCGTCTTCCCGTAGCCTGAACAACCATGTTTGTGAAAGTCAACAAAATATTTGGCCACAAGAACACACCTGTGTTTACACGCCGAGTTTATTTTTTCCATTGCCAACAGCTCCCGGGCACGCTGTTACATAAAAACAACCGCATAACCAGATGTAGCAAAATATGACAGCAATTTGCAGGAAAAATGTTTTTATGGCTCAGTGATTGTGGTATAAACTTTTATTTGTTTTCCAACATGGGTGTTACGATTCATCTATTAGTGCTTTTAGTTTATTAGTAATGTTAGTTGACTTAGTGCATTACAAAGATAACAAAAACAAGTGACCATGTGATGAATGTTTTTGTCTTTATCTCATCCTAGCGACAGCACCTACCGAGGATCCAAACGAGGTAAAAATCCTTTTTGTCAAATGGGCTCAATAACTCAGAGAAAAAGCACATTAGGCTCGCACTTACGTGAATCTGCTGTCTCTTCCTACAGGCTCCTTGTCGTAAACTGCTCACTACACTTATCGAAGGTCTTGATGCCCATGTATTCGACCCGAATAACGACATATACATGCCCAACTGTGACAAGCGCGGCTTCTTCAGAAAGAAGCAGGTGAGTTTAGGCGAAATTACAGGAAACCGCTGAAAACCTTTCTGTAGACATGTGGTTCGTGTTTCCAGCTGCATAAACAGATTCATGTGTTTGTTGTGTTGGTACAGTGCTGGTCGTCTCGAGGTAAGCGGCGTGGCAAGTGCTGGTGCGTGGATCAGAACGGCATGCCGGTGGCCTCAAAGACTAAACAGAAGGGCGGACTGGGTTGTTGAGATGCACCGAGGCAGAGGAGGCTGAGGCGTCGATACGAGAGAAAGATGAAGGAACACCACACAGAGTTTAAAGGAGCTCTGCACAGTCTCACATTTCACTCACCAGCAGCCAGAAACAGCTTCTCCACCAATGAGAGAGCTGCCTCGAAAACAGGTGTAACTTTGTCTCCTTGCGCCCTCTACTGAACATGTAAGGCCTGTATTGATAAGATATTCCTATAAAATCCACTTCTATTAGATGTCAAATTTGATCAATATTTGAAAGTGTCACATGGAAAGAGACTCTAATGAGATGATTAACCTGGATCCTCTCCTGCCCAAAAACTAGCCCAATAACACTCCATACTAATATATTCAGTTAAATCAACCAAGCATCAGGAACATCATGATTTGATCAATTGTATTTATAGCCTACGTATATTTTCAGTATTTTATTTTACATTGGAACCACTGTAAGTGTTTTACTGTAACTGCTGTACAAAATCTGAGGATGTAACCCTATTTAAGTCACTTTGAATGTGATACTCTATTTATGTTAATATTGCTAATGAACAAATAATTTATCAGTGGTTGCCTATAAGAACAGATACCTGAGGTGTTATTTTGAAAGCCTGGATTGTTTTTTAACGTAGAATTGAATGGGGGCATTATATGGGGGCATTTATATTTTTCTTACTGCTCTTTTTACTTATTTATTATCACTGTTTTAACTGATGCTCTCTATTTTTGCTATCCCCTTTGCTGCTGTAATAATGCAAATTTCCCCAATGTGGGCCAAATAAAGGATTATCTTATCTAATCTTATCTTGTCATTATTGTGAGTTTCATTTCTTGGAATTCATTAAGAAAATGTGCTTGTGCAATAGAGTTTTAACTGAAGATCTGTGGATTTTAACAGTTCGAAGATCATATTGAAGGTTCAGTGTCATGTAACAGGGTGAACGGTGTCTCTGTCACAGCTTTCACTTGTTTCTGCACTATGGAACTTCAGTGAGAGGGCAGGATCACAGCGTTACATACATGTTCACTTCAACATACAAGTTTTTAACACATAACATTGTTATGATGCAAGGAGCTTGTTTGTAGTCAGCACCTACATTACATCCTACAAACTAAAAACAGATCTGGTATTTGTATTTATGACAGTGGTGTTGCACTCAGAAACAGCATGGGGCTCTCAGGGTAGAAGCTGTACAGACTGTGAAGCCCCAAGAGGCTAATTTATGTGCAATATAAACAAAACTGACTGGACTTTTCAGGCTTAATGATCCTTTTAATGAAGCAGTATGAGAAGGAAAGTGACCGTTCGCTTGACCTGCTCACAACTGAAGTCCACATTGAGGTGATAACCTGTGATGTGAGCCCAGCTGATGCTCACTTTTTTAACCTGATTATTGTTATATCATGTTTTAAATGACGTACAGTATTTCCACTGAAATAGTAAACTTCACTCAGATGTAATAATTACAAATTACCCAAAGCATCTTCCCCTAAATCATACTCTCTAAAAAAAAGTGCTTATTTTTTTGATGGCTTTATTTGGATAAGACAGCTTAGAGGTGACAGGAAACAGGATAACAGGTCAGAATCAAACTCTGAGCCGCTGCAGCGCGGACGAAGCCTTTGTATGTGGGTCGCACGCTCTACCAACTGAGCTGCTCAGTTGCCCCAAAAAAAGTGCTTCTATGTTAGCAAGAACAACATATTCGCCAGTGCGAATATATCTGTGATAGGCCAGTAGTCAGGCTCTACACATACCGCTTCCCCACGAGCCAGAAAGGCTGCTATACGCAGCATTGAATATGATGCAACTTAAAGACAAAAATGGCTGTTTACAGCTTATCTGATGTCCCTCGTGTTCTCAATTGTTTTGAAATGACATTATTTACATGTTTGTTTGTTTTTATCTTAAGTCTTCACTTTAGCTGCTAAGCTAAAAGTGTTAGCCAGCACCCTGATTTTGGTACACAAGCTTGACCGTGCATGTGTAAATAACATCTTTTTTGAAAAAAAGTCAATTTGTGTATCTCTTGGCTTCCAGAGACTTCGATTACTTTGGGCAATCTGTATAGAGCCATTTTGTTGTTGTTGTTTTATTTCCCTTAGTCTTTTTCCTTTTTAAAACAAGTCCCCATCTGCTTCAGTTGTTTAGGAGAATGCTGCCACAATTTTTTGCTTCAAAGCTCCATAAATGTTTTTCTGGACTAATAAACTTTATCTTTCCAACCTGACTCTCCATTGGCATGGGTGTGAGTAGTAGTGACTGAATGTTTATTTTTGGGTGAACTTGTCCTTTAACACAAAACCACTAACTACAGTTCTTCAAAGATATCATTCATCAAAAGTCTGTATCATTGTTATATTTTAAGTGGCCTATAGGGAAAATATCATTATTGTCATTATCATCATTACTGGTAGTAGTATAACTGTCATCATTATTATCATAATCAGAGTCATTATAATCATAATTATTATCATTATCATTATCATTATAAGTAGTAGTTGTTGTAGTAGTAGTAGTATGTTTGTCATTATCATTATTGTGCTCAAATTGGCAAATAACATGTTAACACATTCCCTCCAGTTCAAAGTAATCTCCATCACATGCCTGAGATGAGTAAAGATTACCAGGGAGCCTGTTGTTCACTGACTTCAGTGCTGATGCTGTTGCAGCACTGTGGCTCCATGTAAAACCTCCACAGTGTGTGTACAGTGTGTGTAGCAGGAGGTGTCACAGCGCCATGCAGGTTGCTGCTGCTGCAGAGACTCCAGACGAGGCGGACTTCAGGCTACTTTACATAAAAAGGACGCCACAGATTACAAACCCGGCCCACACTCACCGAGACGCGGACGCACGGCTGTGAAGGTCCGCGATGTCCTCTCCCAGCGCCACCTCCAACCCTCTGAGCACCCTGGCGCCCAAAAGGAAGACGAAGAAGAAACACTTTGTGCAGCAGAAAGTGGAGGTTTTCCGAGCCAGTGACCCCGTGTTGAGCGTCCTGATGTGGGGGGTCAATCACTCGGTAGGTACGTGCGCTGCTTCATGGCTCTCTCTCTCTCTCTCTATTGGCCTGTGGATGCGTTCATTAACTGTGCGCTCGCTGATCATGCGCAGATTAATGACCTGAGCCAGGTGCCTGTACCTGTGATGCTGCTTCCAGACGACTTCAAATCCAGCACCAAGATCAAAGTGAACAACCACCTCTTCAACAAGTACTGTGCTCCTCTGGAGAAACCTTCAGGCTGCTTCCTGCGATTTGCACAGATCTCTGTTGCTCTTGTGATTTTTTTTGCCTGCATGTGCTTATCAGAAATTACAGACCCCTTTAGAGAACAGCAAAGCTTTTTTACTCCAACAATACCTTTCAAAACTACCACAGCCACAGCTCCTACCACTGACAACCAGCGTGAAAGCAGCCAGAGAGATTAAAGAAATAATGATTTGGCTTCTCTGCAGTGTGCTACGTTGTGAATGTGACTTGTAAAGCAAATGATATTCCAAAGTTGGAAATGAGGCATCTTGTGTACCCAGCAGGACATTATTAACTTTCAAATTGAGTTGATAATTCATCAGAAAATGTAGTTGGTCTCACAGAGGATGAGCATCGTTCAGACAAAGTGTTCCAAAATATCATTATGATTCATGAAAACTGAGCTATACACTCACCCTGTCTGCTTCGAGGGTCAGTTTCTATACGGATGGAGTCTTGAGTGGCTTTTAATAATCCTTTAATCCATTCAGGAATCCAGGTCGTGTAAAGACTTATAAACAGAGGTGGGAGAACAATAAGATATGTTTTTCTCCAGTTCAACTGCTGGTACCTCGGTGAGATTTCATTCAAGTGATTTATTTTTAATTGGTTGATGTGGAAACAGCCTGATGCTAAAGAAGAATTCAACCAATGTAATAATGTCATTTGTGCTGTGTTTAAGAAGATACAGAAACTAAAAACAGAAACAGAAACCTCGAGTTTCTAATTCACATTAAAGTTATCTTAGGGTATGAATGTGTTTTCAGTAGGCTCTTCATATAATGAAGTTGTAGTTGCTGCTAATGAAATGCTGTTCCGAGCTGCCTTTTTTTCTTTTCTTTATGTATTAAAACATCTTTGTTCCTCAGAGAGAATCTTCCGGGACTGTTCAAATTCAAAGAGTACTGTCCACAGGTGTTCAGAAACCTGCGAGAGCGCTTTGGCATCGAGGACCAAGATTACCAGGTATGATTATCAACTCAACATTTAATGTGCTAACAACAGAGCTGGCAAAAACGCTTATTCGACAGGACGAGGGAGGTAACAAGGTGTTGAAAAACAGAGACACAGACGTTCTCAAACACAGAAGGGTTTTTCAGTGTTTGTTCATGTATATAACAGCAGGCACCTGCCTGTATGCATTGATCTGCTCCCTTCTAAATTTGCATTTCTTTGTGTGACATTTGCATGAGCCAGGTGGCACACAGTCATCATTCAGTCTGGACACAACACATTTGTTTAGCACACATTACTGTATGTGTAAATAAAATATGTGCTGGTAAAAGTTTTATTTCTGCACATATGCAAGAGCAATGCTAGAATGTCTGGAACCCAGAGTGCATCTTTGTTAACTTTGTGTCAGTGATGTTTTTTTTGAAACAGCATACCAGTAGAGTGGATGTGAAAGGTTTCACTGTTGCTCAGCTGATGTCACATGTTGCCGTCCTCTCTCTCACCAACAGGTGTCTCTGGCCCGCTGTCCTCCCCTCAAAGACGAGGACGGGCAGTGCGTGGGACTGCTGCTGACGTCATACGACCGCACTTTGGTAGTGAAAGAAATCTCCAGCGAGGAGGTGGAGGAAATGCACAACATCCTTTCCGAGTATCACCAGGTAACTAACCTACCCTGGGTGGGAAACATACTCCTTGTAGGAGGTTAAAACACAGATCAGAACACGATCTTAATCCACATTTTAGTGAGTCCAGTTTTTGATTCAGTACTATTAATCACATATGTTCCATTTATTTTATCCTGTGTGTTTTACACGATGAGACGGTGTCCTGTTTTTGTGACAACCCTGGTTGCCATGGTAAAGGTTTTGCAGTATTGAAGCTGAAGGACTTTTTCTTCCACAAGTAACAATACATGGCTGGAGCTCTCGTTTTTTTTTGTTACATTTAAATGCATCTATAAAAAATATCTAATATAAAGCAAAGACACTCTGTCACGATTGTTTTTTGTTTCTACAAATTGTATAAAAAGCATACTGATGGGGAAGATTTGGGGACAAGATTCACTCTTCATAGACATTCAACTAAACCAAGGGTAGTATTTGACTTTACACAGAGGCAAAATAAACACAATATGGGAGTTTTGTGTATAGATTATCCCATTGTTTTTGTCTGACAGCAGGGACTACAAAGGACCACGGCACTTGAAGCATCTCATTTAATGTCCCATCATTCATCGCCTGTTCCCTGCCGGTTCTTTTCTAGCATATAGTCACCTGCCATGGCAACACGCTGCTCCCTCAGTTCCTGGCCATGTACAGAGTCACGGTGGAGAGCGAGGACACCTACCTGTTGGTAATGAGGAACATGTTCAGCCACAGACTGCATATACACAGGAAGTACGACCTCAAGGTAAATACTGCAAGACCCGATGAGCACCGTTTTTAGTTTTTTTTTGCCTTTTTAGCTTTTATTGATAGAACAGCTGAAGACATGACAGGAAACAGGTTGAGAGAGAGGGGGAGTGACGCAGCAAAGCATTTATGACATTTTTTGTCACAACCGCACTTTGGTAGTGAAAGAAATCTCCAGTGAGGAGGTGGAGGTTTCTTCAATAGCAATCAGACTGTTGGGGTGTTGTGATTGATCAACTAACAGTGATAGTAGAACTTTGTGAAACAACGGTTTCTGTAGTATTTTGGTGTTAAGTGTTGGTGACTGTGTGGGTGTTTTCTTTCCTCAGGGGTCCCTGGTGTCTCGTGAGGCAAGTTTTAAAGAGAAGGTGAGATCACATTGAGGTCAAAGTTGAATGACAAGCTCTACCTAAACTCCCTGCAGTGCAACATCTGTGTTGATCATCAAAAGTTTGCTGGAGGGATGCAGTGAAGTTTGTTTTCAGTAAAAAGCTAGCTTTTTTTATTTTTTATTATTGAAGAGATGGTGAATGTGATGCTGCAGGGGTAGTTAAGTACCTGGTCAGATATCTCATCAAACAATGGGGGAAAAAAAGTTTGGCGAAAGGAAAAAGGCAAGAAAGATCTGTAACATTAAGGACGTGTTCATTTTTTTATATCACCAAAATTTAATGGAGAAGCCTTGTCCGGTGATTTAGTACTGCCTTCCCATAAAATGCATAAAAACCAAACCGCTTCAGTCCTTTTTTTCATATTTAGAAAAACAAAAAGAAGTGAGTGAAGGTGTTGACAAACATTATATGCATTCGCTGTCTCAAACAACAAACCACAGAAACTAGATAGAGCTGAAATAACATTGGACTCTTTCAAACTTTCCTGATACAAAAAACAATATTATTCGGGGTGATATTATTCAACATGTATGCCACTGGAAACAGAACAGCTGATTGTGTTGTAGGAGAATGTTCATGGATCTGGTGATTTCTTGGCTAAATATAATTTTTTACGGCAGTTCACCTTCACTCTATATTTCCAGGTGAAGGAGCTCCCCACTTATAAAGATGTAGACTTCAGGAACAACATGCAAAAAGTTTATGTGAGCGACGAGGAGAAGCAGAAGATCATGGATAAGCTCAGCAGAGATATCGAGGTAGGACAATGGTGTTGAAGAAGCACACAGCAGTAGACATTACTCTCACGGCGGCCATTTTCCTCCAATGTCATGCTCAGGGTGAGAAACCTGCAAGTCATGTAAATGTAGGTAACTGAAAAGATGATGGATAGTGAAAATCTGGAGGCACGTTTGGCCATATTTCAAGGTAAAACAACATATTTGATAACCCATTAGCTGGTGTTAGCATTCACCCACTTCCTCGCTAACGTTAACGTTTGATAACATGCACAGTGTTTCACTCGCAGGTCAAGACAACTCCCTTCAAAGTGTTTTGATAATTGTGAATTAATCTATACCTTCCACTAATCGTATCACATCAAAACAATATCATATGAACCAGTATCGTTAGCTATAATGTGGCTAAATGCTAACATTAGCTCTTGTTTAACGGAAGCTGATCTATTAATGAAACCTGTTGTTATACCTTGAAATATGGTCCGATGTCCCTGCTGTTCAAACCATCAGTTGTCTTTACAGTCGTTAATCAATCAGGAAACAATGAAACGAGAACAATTTATCAGATCGTTTACATTTATATGAACACAGCAGTACCACATTTGACCTCTCACCCTGAGTTTGATCCCACAGGAAAATGGCCGCCTTGTCAAAATGGTCTATTATTTTCTTTGACATAATTTGTCCTGCATGCGTCCTCTTGCTGCAGTTTCTGGTGCGTATGAGGATCATGGACTACAGCTTGCTACTGGGAATCCATGATGTGGAGCGGGCTGAGAGGGACGAGGAGGAGGAGATGGAGTCGTCCTATGAAGAGGAAGAGGAGGAAGAAACCGACATGGCTCCTGCTCCGGGCTCCACCTCCCCTGAGGGTATCAGTGGCTACATGAGCTCCTTCAAACCCATGGGCCCTGGGGAGTTCGACCCCTATGTGGATGTGTACGCTATTCAGAGTGCTGTAGGTGAGTCCTGACAGCTGAGTGATTATAAGTAGGTTAGAGGAGCCCGAAAGCTCATCTCACGCTGGCCAACAACAGATACGATCATACATTTAGATCAGTATCACTCACCAAATGCTGTGAATCACTCCCATGTAGATTCGCCCCAGAGGGAGGTGTATTTCATGGGTCTGATTGACGTGCTGACGCAGTACGACACCAAGAAGAAAGCTGCTCACGCTGCCAAGTCTGTCAAACATGGGGTGAGACACCACGGCTGGTTAGGATATCCTGCAAAGTTTACAGGGCTACTTCCACGTTGTATTCAGTCATCTCTAACTGAATGTGTCTGTGTGTGTTTTGCAGGCAGGAGCAGAAATCTCAACAGTCCACCCGGAGCAGTACGCTAAACGTTTCAGGGAGTTCATCACTAAGATCTTTGCCTAGTTCAAGGATTAACCATGCAATACCTACTTATTTTCAAATCAACATCAAGAAGCACTGAAAATGTACTTTTTAATTCTAGATGATATGTGTAGTTTTTGACCATTCAGCCTCCATCTCCCTCTGCACTGCGAGAAGGACTGTGCATTTTATTTTGATGGAGAAATGCAGACAGGGGAAAAGGTCTTGTTGATGGTTTTAATTTTGTTTTTGGGGTGATGTAAATAAACATCTCTGACACTTTAGATACTACAGTTCTTCCCGAGCAGAGGACGGAAGTGGAGATGACGAGAAGAACACGTTTTCTTAACATGTGCATTGTTGTCGTGTCCCTCACCCGCTGCTGCTTGGGAGAAAGATTTATATTTTGCTCTTATATATTAATTCATTTGTGACTCACTGTGCTCTTGCCAACAAGGGTATAATTTGGGCAAATTGGGAGCATCTACAGGGTCTCAGTTAGCAACATTAAAATGTTAATCTCCTTTTTAGCACCGTGTGATTTAATCTGATGTTATCTCACCAAATGCAGACTTATGATAAATAGCTAAACATAGCAATGTGAATTATTGCCATCTATTAAAAGCTATTTTCATAATGACTTCACAAATAGACCAGACTGGCACTTTCATTAGGAGATTGCTCCTGTTGTGGAAACAGTTTCACCATTTTGTTTCTTTTATCAGTAAAGAAATGCACATTTGCCATTATCTATAATGAGCTTGTGATTTAAGGAAAATTAGTTTTATTAGTTTGTGCTTTGAAGACAGAAACTGAACATTTTCCAACTCAACTGCTCTCTGCTCAGTGTTTGGCGTTTATTGTATTACTGTATAGCAGTGCAATGCTCTACCCACTCAAGGGGAGCTTGCATCATCTGAAAGGCACTGCAGCACACTAATTATTAAACTGTAAGTCGATCAGATCAAAGACTTCATCGTGTCAAATATTGTGGCCTGGATCCAGCCTTATGCTGAAGATCCCCCTGTTTCGCCTTTGAATGACATTAACTATTTAACAGTGTAAAGTAAAGTATCAAAGGAATTGCCAAGCTCAGATCTAAAGATCAGCGTGTATGAAAGCAAAATGTGATTGGCATCCACGATCAGACATACAGTACACTGCCATGTGGTCCTCTAGAACGTATCCTCAGTGGTAAAGCATTCATTTTTGTCCTTATTTAGTCCCTCTCCTCCGTCCCAGTCCTCCTGGCACACATTCATGAATCTCCTTTTAAGATTATCATGAGGATTTCACTTTTAATAGCTGAGTGGACAAACAGGCAGAGGAGGGACAAGGAGAAACAAAGCTTATGAGAATTACTCTAAAAGAAGTCCAACATGGCCTTCATTGGTTAATGTGGTTTGGATTGGATGAAAATAGATAAATACCATCAGCAGATAAACTGACACCACAGCTGTGCTTTGCTGTTTTGTTTACAGTCTAGATTATTAAAGAGTTGCCTTTAATAAACCTGAGTAACACATTAAAAAAAAAATAATAAGTTTATTTATTTTTTATGTTGAGTCAGGTTTTGTATTTAAAATGCATCTTCAAGAGCCATAGTGACAGCTGGAAACTGTATGTTGATGAATAAATACATGAGGGAAACTTATTGAAGAGTTTACAGGCTGACGCAACACATTCCAAGCATATGATGTGCGGTGCACCCACTTTAAACTTGGTGATGCATAAAGCTCCATTTAGCTAACACCAATACATTAATTTTGTCTAAGGTTTGAATTTATGAATTCACAAGGTCCATCTTTTATAACAACAACATCATTACTGCTGATGAGTTCTCTCTATTTTCCGTGTATATTTTCTTTCCTTTCACGACTTCCAGGGCCATATGCCACGAGAACACTCTGCTTGGAGACAGTTTTGTAGGTATGAAGATGCTGTATTGTGTTTATAATGTTCACTAACCTAATATTTTTGTTACTTCAATACAGTTTAAACACCAGCATCTATAGATCTCAAATGTTCCCACAATGGATCAATTCTTAAGTTGCCCTCAGATATTGTTATTTTCTTCCTCTTCTTTTTTTTTACATCACTTTTGTCTCCATATGTGTTTGCTTTGTTAAATCACTGTACAACTGTAAAATCCAAGAAACTGAACCATCTCAGGGATGATACTGTGGTATAAAAATGAGTCCATGACTTCGACCTAGAAAGAACTAGGTCAGAGTCAGTAGGGACCTTTAACAAGAACTGGTTTGATCCAGAAGATCTCATGTTCAAATGGTAGCTGAGTGTTAAGTGATGGCCACTGGGTCCACCTGTCCAGAAAACAGCTCTGAGTCATCTGCAGCCGGATGTACTGGGTTATGCACCTAGACCGTGTGATGTTCCTGCCTGCTGACGTCTCCCTCGTTAGTAGTTGGCTTTCGTTATTTTTGACACAACTGGCCTCTTTGAGCCCGAACAGAACAAAACAGACAACTTGGAACAGCAGTTTGGGCAGTAGCCTTAGTGTATTGATAATGAATGCTCTATGAGTCATTGCATGAGTAAAAAAATACAAATGGAGAGAGATGCTTACATCACAGACATGTACACTCAGCGGCGTCTTCAGATTAACATAAAAATACATACAGTACTGCAGGAGGGTCGCTCTTATGCCTTTTTTAAAATATTAAATTGGGCAACATTCCTCTATTTCATGTTGATTTTCAGCCACTTACAAATATAATCATAGTCATTCGAAAGGCCCAGTTTTATAGATCAGAACCTGTTCCAAGTTTTAATCTATTAAACTATTAATTAGTCACAGCAGGAATAATATTAGTTAAGTAAAAAATGAAAAACGCCTCGACAGTCCACCAAAACTGCATCATCTAAAAAGAACACACGTTAGTGCCGGAACATAATGAACTAAACCATCAGTTTTTGTATACATTCAATCAAAATCAAGGCGTTTACACATCTAGTATTACACTGGCCTTGATGATGAGCTGCTGCTGGAGTCATAATGCACACATCATGTACAGTGTTTATGTCACGCACAGTGATACAAACATAACATAGAAATCTCAGTCTTGGATGTCAAAGAGTTAATCGGGTGGTTATTAAAGGAAAAACCAAAACCAAGACGCTGCACAGCAAATCTCTGAACAGCTACGAGTAACCCTTTGAGTTTTATACACAGAACCGACTGTACAAGTCATACAATGACAATCTCAGAAATCAAGCACTTCTTAAACTTTTATAATTATAATATTTTTATCAATGCATTTCTATACAGTTATTTTGATTATCTTTAAAACAGCATATCTTTTTCAGCCACTGTAAAGGTTTTTCTTTTTTTCTTTTTTTTTTTCAACTCACACAACTTTTAACTTTTATGCACTGAAAGACCGTCCGGCTGTGTTGACAGTCACACAGCACTCTAAATTTAAAACTGACATTCACTGTCAATGAAGGTAAGAAGTGTGGATGTGTGTTTAATGTTGGAATTTTCAAGCAGGGACGGACTTAAAAATAGAGACGTCCATCTTTGATATCGTAAACTTATTGCAGTTCTTTACTTCTGGGCTCTAAATGCTCAGATAAGCTCGTTTGAGGCCGAAGGCAAATTTTGATTCTTAACTGAGAGGAGAGTAAAGTTGTATATTGACTGCATGATGAAATATGACTCATACCAGCTGGTACACAGTGCAATACATTCCTACTGAATCATTTTCCTTCATCTTACTGTAGAAAGTGTTGTCAGAAAATTTCTCTTTTTGTTTTAATTAAATCTTTTCGAGCAGGCATGCCCTTTCAAACCTCGGGGGAGTGCAACATCTGGCAACATGTTCATCAGTCCTGCTGTTCATGTGTGACTGGCACAGCAAAGCGACAAGCTCTCTCTAAGACACACACACACTCTACCACGCCACATTTCGATTACGAAATGGCTCTTCTTGACGTGCTGTAACTCAAGCTGGTGGTGCCGCTCTTGTGCGAGATCTTCAGTGTCGTGGCAACTGTCAGGCTCGGTGTCATGGCTGCCGCGAAGCCGACCGTGGTGGCTGGCTCGTTTGGGCATCCGTGCTGGAGCAAGATGTCAACACACTCCTGGCTGCCAGCATTGCGAGCCAGAACCAGAGCCGTCTGCCCCTGAGCGTCCCGGTATCGAACGTCACAGCCATACTGAAGAGAAAGTAAATAGAAAAAACGACAATAGATTATGTAATTACCCCACATTCAGCATTTTAAGGAAGTCTTGTTTTATGTGGCATAAATTTCAACTTTGTCCTGACAGGGCTGTCTTAAATTTTCCAAACAAGGTGTGACTCAGTGAGCTTTAGTGCCTTTCACACATAGATCAACCTTGAATGGTCTGCTGAGTCATCGGTTTCCCCCCTCTCTGTTTTTTTGCTGAGGGCACCACTCAGAGGGTTCCTGAAGGGTAACATTTATTGTTTTGCTCCATGGTTTGTTGTGGAACAATATCTTACATAATCTAACACCTTGTCAATGCTCTACCATCACTGCAACATTATCTCTGCTTGTCTGCGTTGCACTTCTTGAATCTGATCATCCATACAAAGTGATTAATGTGCCAGAGCTGGAGGTAAACACACCCAAACCAGAAGCTGCGTCATCACCACATCAGCCTGCTGACAGGCAGCGTGCAGGGCAGAGCCGGGCAGTCGCAGCGCTAAGATCGACCTGGAGGAGAGCGCCAGGCTGAGGGGGGCGTTAATGTCCTCCTTAGTGCAGTGGGCCAAAAGGAGCAGCAGCTTGGGGAGGTTGTGTTCCATCACTGCCAAGAGAAGACGGCCGGATAGCGTGATGTCTGGGCCCTCGCCAGGAGTTGGAGGAGGCAACGGTGCCACAAACAGTTTTTGCTCATATTTGGCCCTGATCCACGACTCCCGTTCCTCACTGAAGAAGCAAATCGAAATTAGGAAATGTTGAATAGTCAGTGAGACACATTTACATTTACAGCCTCTTGTCTTTCTGTCGTTAAAGAATTTCATTTTTTATCTACTGAAAATTGTTCACTCAGACACATTATTTAGTCTGCAGCTTATACATACATAGTGTAAAACATTAACGATGCCCTCCACAAATGTATGAGGCAAACAAAAAAACATTGACAAAAAGTACCACATTAAAATCCTTGAAGGAGACCTTCTATGCTTTTTCCCTTTCATCCTTTGCTTGTGTGTGTGCTTGAGTGTTTTGTAGCCTATAGGTTCTTGTGCATGTTAAAGATCTTGAGGGTTAAAAAGGTCAAAGTCTGCACCAACAGAAGCTCCTCTCTCCTACAGAAAACACTGCTCCTGAAACGCCTCTTCAGTAGTCCTGCCTTTAATTCTGTGGCTTTGTGACATCACACTACATCACCCTTCCATATATTTGCATAATTAATGCCTACCAAAATATTTAAAATTAACTAAGCAAAGCTGCTCTGTTGTCGTTAGTGCGAGCTGACCAATCACAGCAGAGGGGGAATAAAGTGCCGCAGCACTGGACAGCATGAGAAAACTGATTTTTTTTTAGCATTAAAGCATGTAAACCTATTCTAGTAGTAACCCAAAATAAAATAATTAACTTGAAAATTTGCACAATATGTCTCCTTTAAAATGGCACCTACTCTTTCTCCATCGTTAGAAATTCCAGAATATATCAATATGCAATTATTTTTCATTTCACAAGTTAAACTGCTGGACAGATGTCCCGCCTCTTAAAATCAGGTTTTCAGTGAGCACAGAGACAATTTATACTTTCAGCAGATGAATGTAAAAACAGCTGCTAGAGTGAAAGTCTGCAGATGAATAATTCCAAACAGTGAAGCTCAAACATTCGACTGAAGGAACAAGAAAAAACACATTTTTGAAAGGAGGGGGACTTTAAACCGAAGCTGTCTTTACCGTGAAGCATCAGGTGCCGGTTTACGGCGGCCCAATGTGCGTGCCTCCCATATGCTGTTCACCATGTGGTTGCCGATAGCACTGAGAACCAGCGTGAGCTCCCGTGGCAGATCATCAAGGTCCAGTGAGCGCACACGCGACAGGTGGGTCCCCAAGTTTCTGTGGATCCCTGAACACTCTATGCATATGAGAGCTCCCAGGTTCAGACTGGCCCAGGTTGGATCTGGGAGAGAACACAATAAATTAGGCTGCCGCCCAGACCGTGTGTATGGTTGATAGATTTTGTCCATTTAGGTATGCCAGTTTGGCAAAGTCATGCCAGAGGAGTGTCTGCGAAACCCTGTTTGGAAGAGTTTTAAAGCAATTCGCTTAAATCTTTAGCCAGAAAGCCAAACAATATTTCCCCTGTAGCTCTGCCCCTTTAAAATGTTCAAACATTAGAAGAATTTTCAGCATTTGATCTATTTTAGTTTAGTTTAGTGATATCTCAGACACTGACATTAATTATAAAATATATTATTAATTTTGCTTACTGAAAACTAAGGTTCATCATTAATGTGCTTTGCAGCTAATCGCTCCGGTGTTGGACTGAAACCGAACATGTCAAATCTTTGTACATCCCTCCCTAATTGGCTCGTTTACCTTGTGATAAACAATGTAGAATTTGTTTTGGCTTTGAGGATATTTTTCCTCACTAAAGTGAAAACAAGTTATTTCAACGGCAGGAGGGCAACAGATGAGGATTCAGAAAAGATTGAGTAAAGCATTTGGGCATCAAGTTTCATCCAAGTCAGCAGGTTCATCCAACTTGTCTTGAGAATGCCGCCAATATGAAAACAACAATACTGACAAATAAAATAAATTGCCTTCTGCATTAATGTTCACACAAACACACAAGCACAAAGAAAAAAACATAAAATAAAGATTGTCATGGATTTTTTCATACTTGCAGAGTTTCTTACGTGTACAGTAAGGTTAGTTATTAACTCCATTTGTGATACCACCATTTTGTGATTACACAACAACATCTGAACTGAGAACAAGTACCTGCATCCTAAAATACAGTATGTTAAATGTACAAATAATCTAAAGGTAGTCTTCTTTGGACAGTGAGGAAAACTCATTCTCAATCTGAATTGCCTGATTTTGTATCTTTCCAAGTGGTCAATTTCAAATGATTGGTCAGGTTTGCTAAAGTGGTGTGGTAATGTGGCAGCCCAGGATATAATGTAAGCAGTTAACGTTCCTGCAAACAACAGATACATCCAGGGCTAACATTTGTGACATGTCACATTCATATAAGTGACTTTCATATCAGGGGGAGGAGGAGGAGGAGGAGGAGGAGGAGGAGGAGGCAACGGTGGCGTCACTACAGGCCAACAAGGCTGCCAAACGGCCGACTGCTGCTCGAGTCACACCAATGCATATTTTTAAGAATAGGGATAGTTTAGGCCGTTTGTGAGGCAACAAAAACAGGTGATTTTTAAAGAGACCTGCAGACATTTCCAGCCATTTTTCTGGCGACCAAAACCAGCTATTTTTCCTAGGAAGGTGGATAATTTCCATCTGTGATCGTTGCCACCAAAACAGGTATTTAAAAACAGACCAAGATGTGCTTCTAACTCTAACCAAGTGTATTTTGTGCCTAAACCTAAGTAGAGCATAAACAGAGTGTTGTGACAAGAGGGAATTTCAAACATAAAGTTGCAACACAAAGAAACTTCCAGTTTTTACTTATCTGTGGTTTAGCTGAAACAGCCCTAGTTAACATTTTTTCTGGCAATTAGGTTGAATGTGGGAACCTCAAGTGCTTTAACTTCACTTCCTCATTCTTCACAGATTATTGCCCCGACCACAAATGTAACCACTCTAAAAAAGCATGGACAACCTGTTTGATTCATATCAACATCACCGACTCTGTAAATGTAAAAAATAAAAAATAATTAAATCGCAATAAGCAAATGAAATAAAAGTGCTTGGACTGGTGACACATGCAGGGTTTATATGAGACAAGATAGGTAACCCAGATATGAACATGCAGGAGAACAGCTTCTATGTCACTTACTTGGAGCATCGCAGTCAACACAGAAGTTGTTGCCCTTTGCGTTGCGGATTGCCTGCAGAGCGACCGCCTCACTCTGGCTGTTCTTGCGAGCCTGTGGAAGACACACAGTATATGGTTATAAAAAGAGGAACAACCGTTAGCCAGTCCTCAGAGATATAAGCTCTGCAACTGCTCTCATTATTAATAACGATGATTATAATTTCCAAGAAGAAGAAGAAGAAGAAGGCTATTATCATTATTATGACCATTTACAGCAGTAAAATTATTGGTATTGGCCTAAAATGACATCCACTTCTCATAACATTAATAAAGAAATGCATCATGGAATAAAAGTAATTATTGAGAATCATTATATCAGTGGCAATCACCATTTTTGTAAAAGATTGAACTAATTCCACACGACTGAGGACACGACTCCCCACTCAGGAGCAGAAAACGAGCACAGCCCATTAGTAGACAGGACCGCATACAGTTCTGGAGATGGGGTGGGTTTTGGTAATGGCCAATCTAATTAGCTGCCCTCATCCCTTTTAAAAGCCACAGCAGTAACAGTTTTCTAATGGGCTGAGTAGAGTCCACGCCAGATTCTCCTAAGAGAGAAATGTTCTCCGCCAGGAGTCTCAAGGTGCAAATACACAGCACACAAATATGATTATAAGGCCCTCTGAATGTACTTCCAACGGCATATAATGTCTCCTGTAAATTTAATACGGGATAATAAATGTGTTTCCCAATTACTATATGCTGCTCATATTGTGCTTACTAAAATAATAACATAAGACATTTTGATACACTGTAGGCATCATTTTCGGTAAAGGAATATTAAGTTTAAGCAGTTTAAACGTCTAAAACATTAGTTTTGATTTCCCAGAGGAAACTTAAATCTTTGTTGGAGCTCAGATTACGTCCTGCGCACATATCCTGTACCGAACATCTCTGTAATATATAAATCATCTCGTCATAAAAGCAGTTCTTTTCTGTGTGTGTGTGCGCCTCTTCCAACAAAAGCCTTAAGAATCGTCCTTTAGGCTTATGGGAAGAGCTGGTCTCATCAGATGGAAACAAAGACACAATTTCATGGCAGCATGAGCTGCGCCACCTTATCTGCATAAACACAACCTCAGGTGTATGACTCTGCCATTCTCAATGTGAGTAGGACCACACATCACGCTAACAAAGACGCATGGCAAAATGGCAATTTAGCTGCATTTGCAACTCTGCTTGCTTTGTGGCTGCACGAAAACAGAGCCTGAAATGTTTTGCAGGAGTAAATGTGAGAACATTGTGTCAGAGTAGTCATAATATTTTGTCAGCTGTCTATTAAATTATTGCTTAAGTGGGACGCGTAACACAACCGCTTCACGCATGAGGAGAGAATATGTTTAAAAGACACAGATGCAGTACTTTATTACCCCAAATAAATACTAAACATGATGCATCTGCATATTTAAAGTTGGAGTGGATGTGAAGAAATCTGTGAAAAACTTCACCAACATATTTTAATCACATTAAATACTGGATTGTAAAGTATTTTTATGGATCCATGTTAAAAAATATCCTTTAAATCAGTAATGGATACAGAAATAATGATTGAAAGAATTACAGAAGCAAATAAAAAGCATGGTATAACATGTGGAGGTGAAATAGGTACAAAATGAGAAGTTAAGATCCCAGTATGTACACAGTTAATGCAGTTAATTAACAACAATTAGAGAATAAAGAAATAAGAATTATCGTTGCATTAACTCTGTCTGCATCGGGAGTGCACTGTTTGCCTGTTCTCCATTCTTGCCTTGTTTTTGCTGCTCTCACACAGCTGCAGGCTGGCCAGGATCTGGCTCTCAATGGCTTGGACCCACGAGTCCCTCTCCTCCACACTCTGGGCTTCAAAGTGCCAAGTCTGGCCAGTGCTTGACACAACGAGGAAGTCAAAGTTATCCTCATCTGGCACAAAAACACATAAAAAATTATTCAAATGTAGAATATTTCAGCAATAGCTTGTAAAAAAAACTGTTTAAGTGTGCATGCATCATTGCAGATAAGCATCCATGTCGGTGACCAGGTCATTAACAAATCCTGTTGTGTGAACTGTTGAACTGTAGCCAAAACTCTGACCTACATGCTAAAATGAACATACATGTAGGTGAAATTAGTTTCATCTATGGATAGAATATCAATCAAGCATTTGTATTAAATCCATTCTACAACAAAAGCTTAATACAATTAAATGTCCTTGTGACAGGAAAGAAAAGCAAAACAAGCGTGTGCAGAGGGCCAGTCACTGTTTGAAGGATGTCAGATCAACATTACCTGTCTTGCTTACGTTTCTTAAGCTACCAAAGCTTTTAAGTTTCCACATTTTGCGCTTGGCTGCATGAGAAGATAGAAAATGTCAAAGAGAAGCCAAAGAGAAAATAATAAATGTTGAAATAAAATCTTGTGTAAATTTATAAAATGTTACTTCACGGCTGTTTAAATGCTGAATATTAAAAAAAAAACACATTTTGAGTTCTTGGCGTTTACCATCTGCTTGGCCAAGGGTTGCGTCTCCTTTCTGGTTCATGCTCTTCTTCCTGCGATGCTTCTTCCTGTCTGTCAGCGGGGATGAGGAGCCTACATCTTTGGTGGAGGAGGAGCTAGACACGCCTTCAACTGCAGAGTCTGGACACAAGAACGGAAGAAAAAAAAAACGCCTTGAAATAAATGTATCAGGTACAAAATTTGTTTGCACAAATCAATCTGCCCTTTACTCACCAACACTTTGAGCGTGGTTGGACAGTGTAGAGGGACACCGCTGGACCCCTCTGTTACCCCTCAGGAACAGAGCACCACCCAGCCCTTCCATTTCCTCCACTTGCAGGAGGCTGCTGGCACTTACAGGGACTAAAGAGACCACAGCAGGCATGCACTTAATAAAAGATGAATTGAGACAAAGATCAAATGAAAAAAAAAAAGATTCTAATTCTGTTTGAACACCAGCAAAATAAAAGAGTGCAACTGACGACGTTCAGAAATCTTTCACACACTCTTTGTGAAATCCCTGATGGTGTCGTTCTTCTGTTGCATCTTTTCTTGGATTTTGAAATCACATGCAATTTTATTATTCCTACCTGCCGTCGAGTTTGATCACAAAGAGCCATACAATCCAAAGAACAGTGCATTCCTTTCATCATTGTTATCTATTCATTTTACCATTGAAGCTCATTCCTATTAAAGGTGCAATACGTAAGAAGTGGCCACCTGCTGTTTGTTAGTGAGCCCAGCTAGTCATGCAGCCAGCAGTCCAGATGAAACATACAACATTTATCTGACACTTGTAATTACTAGACATGTTTTACATAAGAAACACATGATGCTCTTGAATTATATGATGCAGCACTATACAACTAATCTACCCAGGGCTTTTAATTGAAGAGGACTACATTTAGACTTTGATATTTCCCCTTTTTCTTATGTATAGGATCAAACCACTGGTTTTAGTTTAATGTACAGATTTAGGAAAATGATTTGGTTCAGGATAAAAAAAAAAGAAGTGTATTCTTTCACCTGGGCTGATACCTTCAGGTCCTGGCACATCTTTAACCCGTCCATTGAGGCCGACTGGAAGGCCGCAGGTGGGTACAGCGCGAGGCGGTCTCTTTCCAGGCACCTTCACTGTCACTCGCAGCAGGTCCATCTCTTTCCCCGGGGCATTCAGCATGTAGTCCTGCCAAGCCAAACATCAGCCGTTACCACCAACCACTAGCTGTCAGCTCTGCTTTCAGCAGCACAATGCTTCAAAAGCACTCCGTCAACACACTGACTCACATTGACACTGGAGTGATAGGACAGAATGCCGTCGTTGGACAGCGTGACATACTTCTTCTTCCACTCTTTGTTGAGCGAGTTCCCACTGCGTTTCAGCAAGATGCCCTGACGGAGGTGACAAAAAACCGAAGACTGAGAATTTATGTCCGACGTCTTGTGTGTCCATCTCACAGATTTCGGCAGCATGACAACTGCTGGCTGCCAGAAACACCCACAATCCTATTCATCAGGCCAATATGGGGGATCACAACACATCATCGCTCTGCATGATGGAACAGCCTTCACACATTTGATATCAAGTGACTGCTGTTGTGATGTCCTCGGCAGAAGGTCATGAAATGCATCATATTTGTTTCTGTTCAGCATCTGCATTCTGTTTCTTACCTGTTTGATGGGAATAGAGCGTCCACTGCCCATATCGCCCTTACACTCTGCACTCCTTCTGTTTGAGTCACTGCCTCTCCGGCCCTGGACAGACATGAGAAATATAATTTAGAGCTCATTAAGTATGGAAGTTTTTCTTATTATACTATGTGCATTTCATCACAAAGCCATTCAAAGTATTTTGAAATGTGGGTGAGTTTCTGCTGACAGCAAAATCTGGCTTATAAATGTAACAGATATCTATAGAAATTAGTTTAATTTCAGTGCCACTGCTGCACTAATCAATATTTCTTGATTAACAATGTCCCTGTTCACCTCATCCAGTTTCATAGCCAAATCCCAAACCAAGTTATGGTAATTTCTAGGTCATAAATTACTTTTCTGAGAGGTTATTTGACAATTTGGTTTAGAAAAGGGCCTGTTCTGTGCATAATTTGGTTATCAAAACGTAAACATCAAAGAGGATGGAATAAACTGCTGAATAGCCAAAGGGATAATGGTAGCACACAAACTTCTTCAAGACAGAGTTGACAAAACATTTCATTGATTTATTCCAGCCAAGACAAACAACAAGCTTACTTTTTGGCCTGGTGGCCTCCATCAGAGCCATATTGGCTGACATGGCCAGAATTAATTGGTGAAATGGAGATTTGTCAACTCTGCCCAGAAGAAGTAAAACAAAAATGAAATGAAATAAACCTTGGACTCAGAGCAAAACATGGAAAATGTGCAATGTTCTTTTCCAAATCCTATCGACTTGTGTGCTGTTTACACTGGTTATACCTCCAGACCCTACTCTGTGAGCAACTGTCCACTATAATCGAATGATATTAGTCTTGTAAGTAAGTCTTGTTGATTTTAGCCACATCAAGTGTATAAAAAATACTGCTACCCAGTGTTTTTCTTGTCAAAATAAAAAAAAAAAAACAAAAGGGAAAGAGCAGAAAAACAAAAAGGTGTGTACCGCAAATCGCGAGGTGCGTCTCCGGGTGGTGCTCCGGACTGACCCGGGCGTGGCACTTTCCTGTTTTTCTCCTCTAGCCGCCCTGCCGATCTCTTTATGGCTGATCACAGGAGTGGAGGGAAGCGATGAGGAGTAATCACTGCTCTGACCACCATTACTGGCCTTAAGAGAGGAGAGAGCCGGAGCAGGCAATGAATGAAGTGATAATTGAGCAGTAAAGGGAGTTAATTAAGTTGGTTACAACAAAAATAGCAGGACAGGATGGCAGGAAGCCTAAAGTATACTCAGTGAGAAAAGGTACACTTAAATGCGACAACTTAGTACAGCTTTCTTCAGACAGTGTGGAACAGATGATCCAGTAAGTGTCTTACCTGTCCTGGGAAGACACCTGACACTGGGGTGGAACCTCCAGAGTGACTGGGAGAGTTGGGGAGAGACTTACAGGAAGCCAGCAGAGCAGCTTGCTTCTTGGCTGCCATGATCTTCTGAGCAGCTGTTGAACAAAATCCAAAACATTTGCCCTAAATAAGACACATAATCCTCATATTTCTGCAACTACTGCAGCACAGTCCTTAGTTTTCTGGTCCAGCTCTGAGAGGGACACATACCATCAGTGAAGACTCGGTTCACGTTGAGGCCGTACGTTGCACAGGTTTCATAGTAAGTGCAGCGCCGCACATCTGAGCAGAGCTGTCTGGCCCTGGCATCATCAATTACTCTGGGGTTGGTGCTGCTGATCTTATCTGGGAAAAGCACAACAAAAGTCCACCTCTGCAAACATTTGAAATCAAAGCACACATTGTGTGCGTGAGGGAGGGACTTACCCTGAGTGCCGACTACTACGAAAGGAATCTCAGAAACAGGCCGGTGGACAGCGAGCTGGTGGTAGATTTTGTAAACTTCCTGGAAGCTGGACTCATTTTCCAAACTGAAGACCAGGATAACTGCATCTACCCAACTTGCAAACTGAAGAGAAACGGAGGAGGAGAAAAGTAGCACCCAGAATAATCAGGAGGAAGATGACAGTAAGGCACTTAATTAAATCAAATTTAAATTACAATCCACTTTTACCAAATTCAATCAGTTTCCAACCCACCTGAGCACCTGGGAGCTCTGTCTCCTCTCTGATTATCATCAGGTGGCTTTGTCCATCAACCAGGACATCCTTAATGTACTGGCGCCCTGTAAAAGCACAGTATGAACATGTAAGCATACCCTGGCTCTGGTCATGAATGATCTTAATATCATACATAGCCAGTATGAATGTTATCAAAGTGGATGAGCATTACATTCTACAGTATTCCATCTAGTGCCACTATGCACTGACATTGTTACAATAACAAAACTTCTGTATTTGAGGACATGTGCCACCAACCTTCGGCATTCTCCAGCTGCAGGTAACTTCCTGTCAAGTGTCTGTGGACCAGAGCTGACTTTCCGCTACACAGACCTCCCAAAACACCCTACAGAGCACAACACACATACACACATCGAGAAGATGAATTTAGCACTAATTCCATTAAACAGTTTGTCAAAGTATTGTCTTAATGCCTACCAGGTGAAGCTCTTGTATAGGTTGGCTCATGGGCCACTCTTGACTGCTGGTGCACACAGCTGAAGGCAAAAAAAAAATTAGGTTTGATTAATAAAATGTTCAAAATAGGCTCAGTGCAGTAATGATTGGATGTATTGGTAATATGATGCTCATTATACAGTATAAATAAGCTCAGGCTTAACTTGAGTCTTCAGAGACAGAACACTGAAGGCATTTTGAATGAAATAGTCCATATTGCCAGACAAGGCAGTACATATATAGCTCTGGTGGGCTGAGCTGTCATTATGTCCCAGTACTCTGTATCGAGCCGTAATAGAAGTTGATGTCATGAAACTGTTGTGTGGGCAGTAGAGGTAAAACTGTGGGGGAAAAGGCATTTTAAACCTTATTTTGGTGCAAAATCGCTAAATTGTTGGGCATTTTCTTTATCAGATTTGACTGGTGATTCGATTAATACAGTTTTTACATCCAGATGACCATTAAAAGTGAAGCTCTGACTCTTTCCCATTCTAAACGAAGGGGGCTTGGTCTTGTTAGCCTGAAATAACTGCCAGGGGGCATTGCCAAGATGGCTGCCGAGTGGCAAGATTTGCCTAAAAGGAATTTGGCTAAACTAAACAAGACTTAGACCTATTTCTGTAAATGCACGAAGAAGAAGTTGATATCAGATCAAGTTATAAAACAAGCCTGTTTCTTGCCGTGTTCCTTTAAAAGAGTGATTGCTGCCTGCTGGCCAGGTTTCCTCCACCTGCCTGCGGACACACTGAGCAGTATCAAGTGTGTCCAAGCTTCCCCACTGGGAGCAGGGAGGCTGCAGCTCCCAGACACCAAGCACCCAGAAAATTCAATCAAGTGTATAAATGTGCAAGTCTGCGTGAGTTAGAGAGCATGCCAGATATCTTTAGTTTACCCTAACATTATCAGACACGCCATGTTTTTACATTATATTACGGTCACCCTGCGAAAAACCTCCTAACAAGTCATTTATTCTTTAATTCAGCTCTAAAAATGTATCAATCTTAAGAAAGAAAGAAAGAAAGAATTCAGCCAGCTGTGGGGAGGTAATTCATCTTATTTCCAGAGCAGTTTCCCTCATTTCATGAATTTTATAGAAGTCAGTGTCGACTGAAGCAAGACAGATCTGCCACTTAGAGCTCTGTGGTATTAAGAAGGTGAGACCTGATTCGAAAACACTTCTTAAAGGAGCAGATTTGCAACAGAACAAGTCAAACGACATCAAATATAAATAGTGTGTTAATACAGAATGTTTGCTCTGAGCTTTTACTGTCTGTTATTGAGTCAGCCAGAGTTTTAATACTCAAGCAGCGATCTGCCTTATCCAGTATTGTTATGTTACATTGACTATCATTTCTAAAATATTCCATAAATAGAACAAACAGCAGTGGGAAAGGTGAAACTATTGTGCTGGTGTGTTTTTTTTTTCTCGTAAGAAAAACAAGTCTTGAGGGCTGAAATGTGAAGATGGATGTTTTTATACTGAATGATCAATGGAGGGATTCTGGTTACTTTAATGCGCAGCCTCATTTTGTATCAGACAAAAAGGAAATGGCTCTGTGAGACATGATAGAAGATAACCGCTGATAAGTGACTCATCTGGTTACAGAACATCGTGTTTAGGTTGAGGCAGATGTCAGTGTCTCCTGAGATGAGCAAACTCATCCCTCTGTCAGTTCTTCAGAGTCTTTGAATCACATCAGAAATTAACTGAATCCAACGAGGACATAAAAGACAAAAGCTTATATTCAAACTGAGAGGAGTATAGTGTGTCTAATGCAAATGAACTCGCTGTGAAAGCCTCCGCTTTGACATCGCAAAGATGATCTATCACCATTTATTATATGTTTAACAACTCAAATAGACCAGTGCCTGTGTTGGTTTTCTTTGGTTTCAGTGATAAGAAAATCCGCTCTGCAGTGACACTATGATGACTGAGTGTTAATATTAAAAAACCTGTATTATGCTCCAAGTGTCACAATGAGAAATAGTGGCGCAGTTGTGGCCAAATAAATCTACGTCACAGCTTAACTGTGATCATAATGATCCTCCAGCAGTGTGGGTTGATTGTGTGGCAGTCGGTTGAGTAAGTAATGCTTTATGAGATGTGGCTGATATTCTAAAATTAGACTTAACTAAATGATATGACACAAAAATTCATAAAGGCAGCACAGATTACAAAACTTAGCTGCATGTGTTCCTCGAGTCATCGTGTGGGAGTTACAGCACTGTTGCAGATGTTTGAATTACTCTTATTCTTCCGATTCCACACCTCAAACTCTCAAATTTAACTCCGAGGTGCTCCGCGCTCTATAAAAAATGTCAGTCACACGTCACCTTCCCCTCCTCTCTCATATTCAGTCACAATGTTTTGCAGCGATGAAATGATTCAGCCGGTGCATCATTATAGCACACCTCCACCAGGGTCAGGGTTGAGGATAACGAGAATCTTCAAACGAGGCAGAATAAGACAGAAAAGTTCAAAGATGCCAAGGAAATGATAGATACAAAGAATTCCCTAAAACAAGTTGATTTTTTTTAATGATGTTACTTGCAATACTTTCCGACAGCGAGATAGTTTTTTTCTTTTCTTTTTACATTTTAACGGTTTGACTTGCTGACTGAGGTTGCACTTAACATTCAGGTTAGAGTGCCTGAGCTCTAACCTCAGTAGAATTACAGCAAAGGTGCCTCTGTGAGTGGACGCTCAATAAAACACACACACACACAGCCATGAAGGACACCGCACACATTTGCAGATATGAGGCTGAATAGAAAAAAGACAAATGATAAACACACACACACACACACACACACACACTCTCTCTGAATGTCGGGTCACGTTGTGTTCGGGCGGAGCCACCCCGTTGTGCGCTTCTCACAGGGACACAGATTCTAACTTTAAACCCCCTCATCCCCATCTTTGGGCAATCCCCACACCCTCCCCACCCCTCCACACTCTCCCCTCTATCAATGGCGTCACACCACAGACCAAACAGCATCTCTCACGGCTTGCTGTTGCCATGGCAACTCCATTTTCCAGAAGCCTCCAGCCCGGGTCTCTATACAATAAATGGTCTCTCATGGATACAGCGACGTGTGTGAGAGGCACAGAGACACGATGTCCACCTGCGAGGCTGAAAATAAGCCAGCATGTGTCTGTACACATTTGGATCATGGGGACAAACAATTTCGGAATTAAATGTAATCGATAATGCTCATCTATTGCCAGAAAACTGACATGATATGCTGAAATTACAGGTTCAACACGACTCAACACTTGAACACAATATAGCATCGGCGAATGAATAGGCTCCATTTGAAGGCTGATTAACTCCATGCACAGAGCAGGAAGTAGCAGGTCTCCGCTCCCCTCACTCCTCCGATGAACACAGCTCTGTGTATCCCCAACCTTAATTATTCATGTCCCACTTACTACAGACAAATTATTCAGAGCTTACTCCAATGCCACACTCTCTGTCATTTTCTTTAGAATATATCAATAAAGATTAAAGATTGATAAAGTTGCATAATTTCCTTTATCTTAAATAGAGAAGTCTGAATATTTCATTAGGTGTTTCCATAGTTTTTGACAGGGCTGAAACTCGTTTCTATTTGTTTTGGGAGTGTCAGGATTTTGGGAATTCCTCATAACATACATTAGTAAAAGTGCTGAGACAGATCAGGAGATGTCACGCTTTCCACTGTTAGAACAGAGGCTCTTCAACTGAAGCTGATGAAGAACAACTTGTACTGTGTTTTAAAGCTTTATCTGCAACATTAATGATGTTAAAGATTCTATTCATGGCTGGTTTTAGCTTAGTTGTATGTGTCATATTTTTATATTTATTTTTTATATACAGGTAAACAACATCCTTTTCATTTCTCTACCAGAAGTCTTGGAGGCCCAAGGAAGATGATTAAATTGGCTTTTATATACTTTCTTTAGTAAATCTAGTGATCATCGTGGGGCTGTAACGATAGCCCTCATTGTCAGTTAATCTGCCGTGTCCAGTTGATGATGCTATCAGAAAACAGCAAATGTGGCCATGACAGTTTTCCTCCAGTGTGACCTCTTCAAAAAGCTCATTCTCTCCTAGCTGTGGTCCAAAACTCCCAAATGCTGAGAATTACTAAATGAGGTATTTGGGTATTTATTTTATTGAAAAGTAAAGTATAAAGCGATAATCACAGTCGTCCATTATCTTTCTTGCCTGATCGAATAATCAGCTAATTGTTTCAGCTCTCGATCATTAATAAACCTGAGTTATGGTCCACCCTTGTGTGCCTGACAGAGTGAAATCTGACAGTTAACAAGGTAAAAGCCACATAACTGTTTGAAACATGCGTCTCTTTTAACAACTCAACCTTTATTACATTATACCTACCATATTAATATCAATGATGTCATTTTATTTTTCAAAGTTTGCTCAGTTATTACTTTCTTCAGCTATGATAGAAGACACTTCCTATGTTTTTTTCTTAAGGCCTGTGTTGATTTTCAGTAAGTTAGATAAGATTGTCACCATATGATCGCCACATTTCACCTTTTGTCAGATACACTGACAGTATCTCCACATCCCCAACAGATCCCTCAAAGGCATGAAAGGTAACGCAGACCTGATCTCAGGCAAGCTTTCATTCAGCTGGAGTTAAACCAAACATGTTCATACAGAGAGTGTTAAACGATCTGAGGAAACAACAGCAGCTTATTCCAACAGAAAATTACCACAGAAGACACTTTTAGTGCTATAAACAAATTCAAAATCTATCTGGCAGGAAAATAAGCATTATAAAGTCAGGCTGATGATTGAAAAACACAACTGTGTTTAAGTAAAGCATTAGAGCATCATTGGGACTAAATGTGGTCCACACAGCTCCAGAGAGGGCGATGTAAGTGACACTAACTGTGTGATCCTGCAATGAAGATGCTCTTTATAGTTGCTTAAATATCCATCCAAGTGGGCCCTCTGTATTGTTATTTTCCCCTTTTATTTTGTTAGGTCTGTGCAGCACTGTGGGGTTAAAAATCAACAACAATGAAAATGTATGAAATATAACCAAATTAAATATCAAGCCTGTCATAAAGTTCTGTGTCCAGATGCAGCGGATGCACGAGGCCTTACCTTCCTCTTCACTCGAGCCTCTTTCCACAGCTGGATAGAGGGGGGGTGTAGTGTTGGCACTGGGTGCTGCAGCTGCACTTTTGGTGAAAATGCCACTGATGAACTTCAGCATCTTTCGGTCGCGAGGAGGAGCTCGCTGGATTGTTCCTCCCGGGCCCTCCTTCCCCTTCTTCAGGTCCTCAGAGGGGGAATGTAGGTCACTGTTGTCCAAGGTACGACTTGTACCTTTCCTTTGAGGCCTGGACACATCGGTGGCAGGAGGTGTAGGGAAGGAAACAGATACCGTCTTAAACCTCTCCCCCTGAGGGCTGTCCCTAGTCATGATGCCTGAAAATCCTCCACTCATGGGAGCTCCGGGGCGGATGAGCGTGCCCCTGCCGTCGCTATCGGCCCAGGACGCCCTGTAAGGCCCCAGAGTTGTAGCTGCCATTAAGGGGGACTGGTCCCCCATACGGTTATCCCTCCGATCCAAAGTCTTAGCAGAGTGATACAGGCTTGTGTTGGTCTCTCTGAGTTCCCTCCAGCACGCCGAGTTGCCTCCTGTGTGGGACCTCATCATGACTTCAGGACGCTGGCTGACCTGCGGCGGGATGGAAAAAGGGAGGCTACAACGTGAGCGGCTGCTCAGGTCCGCTCCATTTTCACCCTTCAGGAACAGCATGGGGGGCTCTCTGTAGAGCTCCGTCTTTGGGCGCAAGGCTTCTGAGCGAGGCCCCTCTCGGCGCACCGTTCCCTCAGAGGTAGTCCCTCCATAGACTTTGACCATCTGCCTGACAGGTGCATGTACAAAAGAAGTGTCTTTGCTTTTACCGACTGATAGAATGTCTTTTTGGTGTCCATGAGTTTCTCTCCTGTCAGGCTTCCCCCAGCTCTCAACGGGGCTGCCATATTTGACCTGTTCCACCTCTTCTTCCACCTGTGTGTTTTCTTTCTCCAGCACTTGAGTACATACAGGTCCTTCATCCTTTTCAGGGGCATAGCTCAGCTCCCTCTCCTCCTCCACCTCCTCCTCCTCCTTCTTAGGGCTCCCTTCCCCCTCTGGAAGAGCCTCCCTCTGGTTCCCTGCTACATCCTCCTCTGGCACAGCCTCAACCTTCACCAGAGTGAGGGAAATGAGGTAGGTGGTGCGTCTCTGTGGGTTGGCTGCCTTGCTCATCGGGACAGCAGACTTCAGCACAGTGGCACCTGCTCTCTGACCTAGCCAGACCTGCCCACCTCAGTCATGGCAACCGGGACGAGACTGAAGCAGAGGAGAGAGAAAATCTCAGATCAAACAGAGCTATCTGATCAAGCCCTCTGGAGCTGATTGTGTCTGATATCAGGGCCGTGCACCTGACAGGAACCTCAGCTTCCTTTTAAAATAAAGACATGAGGACTCGCTGGGAAAAAAAATTAGGGATGCTTCGAATTGCAAATTTCAGAATATATTTAAAAGGGTGGCCCAGTGGTGAAACAAGTCTAGACTGTTTTTTTTTATGCCTCCATTAATCCTCCTCAATGCACACTGCTACTACTGGTCTCTACCACTGATTCATTCATAATCCTCCCCTCTCTTTGCTTTGCTTACCTTCTGTAACTCACCTAATCTGCACAAATCTGACAAGCAGACACGCTGATAGATACAAGGAAACATTTCTCTTTACTGTGTTCATGTCTCAGCCTGGATTATGCAACAGTCAGTACATTCGCTTGATCCTTTTCTTGACTAGGACTTCAAACGAATATTGACCGAATAATGCCACATTACCACAGTATGTGTCTCGTCTTTCGCTCATATCATACCTTCATTTTCCCCTGAAGAATATCCATTGCACACCCTTGTTCATCTGATTTGATGAAGAATTTATCTCGCCATCAGATTACCATTCCTATCAAACGACACATCAAACAAGGCTGAAAAGAAAAAAAGGAGCTCCGGCTCATGAGTCCAAGAGAAAAAAACAGGTGAAAGGGAACAGGCTGTAAAAACATCAAAATGGAAATCATTCACTTGTCACGAAGCGTCTGGCAGCTGGAGCCTCCGTTCGACAATGTCATGCATAAAATTATGTATGCACGGTGTGAGGGTCACTGGGAGATGCTGAAAAACATCTGTTGTTATGTCCCCAGAATTTTTTCTTTTAAAAAAGAGAGATAAGTCGCCGGATTTTTGCAGCCCAAGCAACGCTTCCTTGTGCCTGTATCCCTCTGGAGAGCAGCTCCTCTCGTTCACCGCATCCTCTCCTCCGAGTGCCTCATCCAATTAGCAAGTCAATAAAATGTGTCTGTGAGGCAGAGGAAGCCCACCAGCTCACCACAGCCCCTCCTCCTTTTTTTTCCCTCCTCTTCTCGCTGCCACAGAGCCTTGCAGCCCCCCTGCTAGCCCGCCGTTAGCCTGCTGCACACCCTGCTCCACACTGGATCCAGCCCCGGCAAACAGGATGGGGATGAGTGGCTCGCAGTGAGGTAATGGTGGACGACGAGGTGGTCCTTGCCCACGTTCATCGGGTTTTTATCTGTGCCGACACAACAAAAGAGGCAGGAGGGAGAAAGAAAAAAAGCCTCAGCGCTGCTCCTGCCAGTGCATCTGCTTCGGTCTCCAGCTCTTTCTCTCCTCCTCAGAGCGATTTATGGGCAGCTCCTGCTCTCTCTCCCTGCTTCACTGTCAGTCCCCTCAGTGGCAGAAAGTGAGGATGCACAGGAGGGAAAGATGTCTATGGATCAATGCAGCGGGACATAAAGTAGAGGGAGAACAAAAATGTGCAGCAAGGGAAACTGAATTATGTAGCATGTAATTAAACTCCATCCGTAGGAAACTGAAGATACTAATTTGGGTGCGCAGGTGACGCTGCAGGAAAGAAGAGGAACATAAAAAGGGAGATAGAAGGAGAAAATGTGTGTTGTGAAAACAAACCATAAAAGAAAACATTCTCCCATCACTGCACAATCTCTCTTCAGGAGGAAGCCACTTCATCTCCCCCCTCTGCTCGACTCCCCGTCATTAACCTGTCAACAGTTTCTTGAAAAAAAAAAAGATTAAAAAATCTAGTTAATTTGCATTTTTCTTTGTCACTCAGCTAAACACGAGGTTCCTGATCCTCTATCAGTGAATCAGATATTTGAAGCTATCAAAACACAGCAATTACAGCTCAATAAGATTAAGCTGTGAACCTCTCAGGGTGAATGCAAAAATAGATGCTGTTGTAAATATCTAATTTGGAATACATAAAGATTGCGTGCACACGTTAATATTTCACATGGCCTATTTAGGTCAGAAAAAATGTAACAAATAATGTTTCAGATGTCAAGGTTTGTAGCTCAGCAGGGTGAAGATACTGAACTGAAAAGATCCTTCTTTGAGTAACATGTCAAAACAGCTGAAGCTGGAGTTTTACTGTTGTCAAATGCTAGTGGATAATTTCACTGCTTCCAGGATGAGTTTGACATTTTGGGTCACTGTCACCATTTTCATGTCTATAAGCTAAGAATGTAGCCGGAACCAGCTGCCAGTTAGCTTAGCTTAGCATAAAGAGGGGAAACGGAAGAACAACGAACTTTGTTATTTCTACACTTCCTCTTTTGTACAAATTAAATCAGGAGTTAGCTGAGAAATAGTATGTTTCTTAAACTTTAGTGGTGCTGGCATCCACTCTTTATGCTAAACTAAGCCAAGCTAACAGCTACTAGCTCCAGATACACATTTAGTGTAAAATAGTGTCACTCCGCCTCTCTAACTCCCAGCAAGGAAGCTAACAAACAAATAACCCATAATGTCGACAGCTAGCTGCCTCATCCCCTCCTTGTTTCCAGTCTTCATGCTATAATAGGTAAGTTAATGAGCTGCCTGGGTAGCTTCATATTTACTTTACAGAAAATTAAAAGTGATACCAATAGGAATATTACCCAAAATGTTGAAATATTCCCTCAACTTACACGCAGCCTCTGTCACTTAAAGCTACACTATTCAACTTTTTTACAGGCCTACAACATGAAAGAGACAGGGCTCCTGATACGTGAAATAGCAGTTTCGAGGTGCTTTAGATGTAGACCTGCTTTAAAGCTACATGTTAACATTTGTTTTTGTTAAAAAACGGGTTTGTATTTTGAACACTGTACCAAAAAAAAGTCCAACACACACAACAAACATCAGGGTTGGTGATAAATACTTGTTTCCAAACTATATGGATGTTTTTTTCTGATAAGGACAGGGTGAAAGAGTTACATAGTGAACCTTTAAAGTCTCAAGCTAGGCCTCGCTAGTTAGCATGCTCACTTCAATAGATATCTCTTCAACACAATACAAACACATCTTCCACATTACGTCAAACAGTTTTTTCTTCACATTCTGTTGATGATTAGTTAATTTTTGAATGTTTTGAACTAAAACTCTTACTTATTGTACCTTTTAAATTAGTTTTTTGTATTGGTTTATTCATGAGACAACAAATCATTTAAAGGGCAGCTAATTTACTACCACGTAAATATATATAAAAAAAAATATATATATATATACCCATGTTAATATTAAATATGTCTGTTTTAAGTTTGAAAAAACAACCTGTAGTGATGTCATCAGGGATTGGACTTTAGACATTTTTGTGAGAGTGTTTACGAGACAGGAAGGGTCTAACAAAAAGACACTATCGATTTCCATTTTGTGAAACACATTAGCAATTTGCTTGGATTAAACCAAAAAAGAAAAACATCTCTCTGATTCAGACAGCCCCATTCGTTCACTCCTTATTTGTCAATATTCAGGACAAGAGCAGTCTAATGAAGCTACTGGGTCTTTTAGCTGTTGTTTCTTGTTTCTTTTTGTTAGTATTTAAAATCACTCTTTTTTCACCCAACATTTCAATTTGTTTCAGTTTCCATGGGATCACAGTTATTCATTTCATATGGCATCTGTACAATAATACACAAATGAAATCTCAATGTGATTAAAACGTGTTTTTATTCACTTGTAGTTGCAGTGCTGGTTGATTTCAAACGGTTTTAGCAAAAAAATGTTAAACATGAAATGAAGTCGAACCCTTCAGTCCCTCAATAAAAGAAAACATTTATTTCATGTTATGAGAGCTTTTAAGGGCAATACCAGTATTTTTGTCATGTGTGTCTATCTTGTGCATTCTTCTACTTCTACTTTATGCCATCCTTCCTTTTCCTCATGATTTTCATTAAGCTTAATGCCCGTCACAGGCTTATGTTGTTCTTGTTCCTTTTTTGTAGGAAAATATTCATACAAATAAAAAGTCACTGATGACTGACTCTTCTAACCCTGAGGTGTCACTTCTGTCAGACTTTGCTCAGCCTGAAACACAAAAAAGATGACATCTCGGCTTCCTTTCTGTCTAAACACTGTACAAAAATAATAACAGCAACATTTCAGAGGGAATAACAGATGTTTCTGTGGATCAGTCCCTGCTGACGAGACTGATACAGAAATCAAACATGAAAAACACTGGTACTGTCCTTGAAGACATGACATGTTAATGTCATTAATTGTGACATTTACACGTTGGGAAGCATGCCAGTGATCCTTAAGTTCACTCCTCTTCTGTTTTTAATTCCATTCCCCCGTCTTTAATCCTTTTTGATGCGGGAGTAAAAGAAAAAATATCCCAAAGCGAAACCCAGACATCTTGAAAGGCAATGCACTGAATGAAACTGAAATCCTTTATGGTTAAGCCAGGTCTAAACTTAGACACTGTTACCTCTCGCTGCATGTTTAACTGCATCACTTCAGCTTTTTGTCTGAGTCAATGTCTCCCCATCATGGAAATATGGATGGTCTAGGGCATTCAAGGCAGATATTCTTTTGAAGGGGTCAAAGGTCAGCATTTTCTGTAGAGGAGAGAGTAGCAGGTAAGATTTCAGATATCAAAGCAACAGCTATTGACATCTTAAGAAATACTCTTATTCACTTTCTTGCCAAGAGTTAAATAAAGAGGTTTAGACCAGACAAGCTGGAGACAGCAGCAGGTTAGCTTAGCTTAGCATAAAGACTGGAAACAAGGGAAACGCCTCACCTGGCTCTGATCCGAGGGAACAAAAACCGTCCTACTAGCCCCTCTAAAGTTCATTAATTAACATGTTGTATATCATCTTTTTTGATCCTTATGATTTAATAAAATGAAAAATTACTGTACTGAAGGAAATCTATATTTGGAAAGGACCAGTTACCAGGCAACCAGAAGAAACTACAGGAAGTTACAGGTCAAAGATGTTTACTCATTTAATAATACAGAGGAAAGTACATACAATAAATTCAGTGGAAAGTCACCAAAATAAGCTAATCAAGATGTCATTAGCTTTCTTTGCTTATTAGGATTTAGTTAATTTAACAACTAAACTAACTTATCGCTTCATTTTGCCCTTGATCATATATTATCTACATCTCATAGAGAGGCATTGTAAAATATACTGACCACAGAAGAGCAACATTTGTGAGTATTTCTGTTGGTAGACTAAATGCTAATACATTGGAAAAGTTTTTGGGTTCAAAATGTTATTCTGGGTTACCACCTGAACGCTCAAAAAACACAGAGCATCTGTGCTAAATGAATTCTTAACTAGCCGAACTAGTCACTAGGCATAACTTATGCAAATATGTGAAGTAATGTGATGTCACAAAGTCACAGATTTAGAGGTGGAACTACTAACGAGGTGTTTCAGGAGCAGGGTTTTCTGTGGGAGAAATGAGCTACTGTTGGTGCAGACTTTGACCTTGCTTTTTTAATTTTAAGATGTTTTACACTCACAAGATCATATATGAAACACATAATGTCATAATAGGTCTCCTATAACTCGTATTTTCAGTTTTACCAAAGAATGGATCTGTTGAAAGTCCATCTGCTCTTTCCTCTAGTTTAACCAGCTGGTTATTTTACATTTATCACAAGAATTTCTCATATTGCCCCAGTGAAATTCTTGTGGTTTGTGTTGAACATCAGCAGACTATGAGTCAAACGAACACTTCCTGACTCTGAGGTGACTTGCTTGTTACTGTCCTGATTTCAGCTCTGTACACATCTTACAATGAATTACCATGTATGATGGAGTGTCCCTTTAATTTTAATTCAAAGCGAAGACTTACCAGCAAAAGTTGTGCCCCCTGCTCATCTATCTCTGGAACAAAGTCAGTGATTGGTCGAGGTAAGAGAGGGGGGAAGTTTTTTCTTGAGAGTGTAACATCGGTGGGCCACTCCTCCTCTGGTGGCAAGCCAATAACTCTGAAAAAGAGAGATTATTGTCAGTGAGATAGTAGGAATCAACTGCCAAAGTCAGGTGTATGTGATGGAAACAATTAGTTACTCACTCGAGAATTTTGCCAAGCTGGTCCACTTCTGATTCTCCGCAGAACAAAGGTCTGACAGACAGGACAGAAAGTTTGTACCAAAGTCAAAAAAGTTAAAGCAGCTCTCATTTAATGAGCCCACATGTGTTTGTACTTCCTGTTTGTGCAGGAGGTCGAACAGCAACACACTGTCCCTCAGATGCAGATTAGCAGGCTGGCATGAAGGGCAAGTTGAAGGATCCCACTGATCAAGTTTGCAACGTCTCACCAAATTACACTTGTTAATTGTTTTTGATAGTGTAAGCTATAACATTATAACGATGTGCCTCTGCTCCATCAATGTATCATTATGTAATCACCATCATTATACTAACTGTTCCCAAGACAATTATTCTCAGACATGAATCCCTTTATGCAATTACACAATGCATCATATCTACCACTAGATGGAGCTACTGTGTATGTGCTGCACTGGTTATCCGCTGATCTGGGAGAGAGGTTGTGAATAATTGCCAATTAGAAATCATATATTACTCCAAGCATATAGACAGAGACACATTTAAATTACATGTCGTCGAGCTGCACAGGTTGCCTTAAATTTACACATTTTTGCTTGCAGAAACACCTTGTGCACAAGTGAACAACAATAAAGTCTGCATGTTAAGAGTATATTAAAAAACTTAGCTACGACTAAAATACAATATATATGCTGTAACATAATGTGTGTGTTCAACTCCTGACAGTTTAATAGTCCGGACAAGATTTCCCGAACGCCTAAGATAACTTGATAATGTTGACCATTTACAGATTAAATCTGAACCCTCCTAAACTGTTTTTGCAGTTGTTTTAAATCACGAATGCACCTACACAACCTTTTAAGAGTCTAAAGGTGAAGCGGCAAAGGGCAGCTGCAGCTCAGGGATAAAGCCAGTGTCTTGTTATCGGAAGGTTGCTGGTTCGATTCCACTGGTCTGCATGTCAAAGTGCCCTTGGTCAAGATACTGAACCCCAAATTGCCCCTGATGTGCTGTTGGCACCTTGCATGGCAGCCACCACCATCGGTGTATGAATATATGAATGGATTTGAGCCACTTCAGAAAAAGCGTCTGCTAAATGCCCTAAAACTTAAATGAAGCATCCGTTTGCTATGATAGATATCATATTTGGTCTATTATGTCTTATAATTTAGCGTTGGCATGTTTGGGACTATGAGAAACTTTTAGACAAGAAACATAGAGTAATGTTCTCCAGATTATGAGCAAATATTAATATTTAACATGTCTGCAAACAGTCAATGTATTCACTTTTTTTTCTCTACAGTATCCAATCATGTCAATTTAAGCAAGATTAACCTTTCTAGACATTTTAGTTACATTTAGGCGACTCAAGCACTTTCCAGATAGGGAAAGATGTTATCTTGGTTTAATTTGAAGAAGTCAGAAGCGACTTAAAATACGAGACAGGAAAAGACTTTAGTCAATCTTTAATGGAAGCCACAATCTTCACCTAACTTTAATTAAGAGTTACAGTAATCTAAAAATAACAACCAATAAAAAGTTGAACATGGTCCTTTGCTTTGTAAGGCCCTGCCTGTGTTTCATGCCACACGTTCCGGATTGGAAAAAAAAAACGTTGTCTGTGAACATTCTCCAAGCTGTGTTTTCCTCCGAAATGTATTTGGAAAAGTATATTAACATTAACGTATTTTGTTGGAGAAATCTTTGGTGTTTGTGGTGTGGATTATTCTGCTGACTCACTTGCATCTAAACATCTCGGCAAAGATGCAGCCGGTGCTCCAGATGTCCACAGGTGTGGCGTAACTTGACTGCAGCAGAACTTCAGGAGGTCGATACCACAGCGTGACCACCTGGGAGAAAAACAAACATGTCCATCAGCAGGTGTGGGACCAAATGATTCGAACACGATTAAAGAAAACAAAAATCAGGAACCATTAAAATGTTATAGTAAGCCACAGAACAGTACTTTTTGTTTAAGCTTGTTCACACCAATAACCAAAAAAACATGTCTGATGACCATTTTCCAAAGCTTAGTGCACCAGACTCCCTTCCTTCAAGTTAGCTGAGCTAAAAATCACAAATTTTCCCTTTTTTCTACAAATTTCATAATCAAAACACAATAAGCTTTTAGTGTAGTCCACGTGAGTTCTTACCACAGGAGTGAGGGCCATGTGGCAGCTGTAGATCCTGGCCAGTCCAAAGTCAGCCAGCTTCACCTGGCCCTGGCTGGTCACCAGAATATTCTCTGGTTTCAAGTCTCGGTGCATCACGCGGTTCGAGTGAAGGAATGCAAGACCACACAGCAACTGCCTCATCAGGTCCTGCAGAGTAACACCGTTATACTTCCACTAAAACTACAGTTCAACAGACTTCAATTTACAACATATTTGACAGATTATGAAGTTTAGTTTAGATACTGTTTTGGTCAGTTCTTGCCTTAATGTGTCCAGGAGATAATCCTGCAGTTGGGGCCCTCTCTAGGTACGTCTTGAGGTCTTGGTCCACATGTTCAAACACCAGAGTGACTTTCGTCTCCTGGTCTGATCTCTGGGTGGCACACACATCCATAAGCCTGTCATGTAGAATAAAAAGTGACTTCTGTGAGGAGGCGGTGTTCACAGTGGGTTGTAGACAGCACACAGAACACTTTAATGACGGTCTTACCTGACCACATTGGGGTGGTCAAACTGCTCCAGCCGTCTCAACAGAGCCACCTCTCTGACTGTGGAGACGGGGAGGCCATTTTGGTCCGTCTGGACACGCACGCTCTTCAGAGCCACAAACTGCCCGCTCTCTGTGTCTCGGGCCTTATAAACCGTCCCGTAAGCGCCTCCTCCGATCTCTGCCACTGGCTCATACTGGATACTGGTGCCGTGGGCCATGGCCAAGATCAAACAGACTGAGACAAAGTAGGGCAGACAAATCAGATGTAAAAGCTATTAATTACAAGAATGAGATTATTAAAAGGGATTTTGAAACGTCACGCTAATGTGGAGCCTGGAGCTGTTCTATCGAAAATACTGGAAAATCCACAATGGAGGAACTGGGAAACCTTATCCTTATTTTATACACATCACTGTGTAATAGTAGGAAACTCAGACCCCTTTCACACTCATCAACCAATCACTCAACCCAAACCTACCCAACACAGATGTATGTAAAGACAGTGTAGTTGAAACAGATCGTGCTACGCTATCAGACCAGACGACTGCAGACAATACAAGTCAAAATCAAGAAAGACAAGACACATAAAAAACATCCAACATCTGTAAAGCCACCCAGTCAGTGAGTCTAAAAGGTTTAATGACAATAGTAAACCAGTATACCCATTCTCCATCAGTTCTCTGCACTGGCAAAGTTTGGTAAAAAAAATAATAAAAAAAAAATCTCCCTGTTTTTCTCAATATGGCAAGTTTTTCCTCACTCGGATCGAGGGGCTAAGGACAGAGGATGTCTTTCACTGTACAGATTGTAAAGCCCGCTGAGGCAATCGTGATTTTGGGCTTCATAAATAGAATTGATTTGTAAAGGAATAAACCCCACTCAAATATTGTCTCTGATTAGCTGGTGACTAATTAGTAAGAAACACAAACTGTCTTGAGGCTAAGAATAAAACATTGCAGAGGCTGGACTTCAATGCCTTTCTACTCCAAACCTCTCATATTCAAAATGAGCAGCAGCTCCTCGGCAGCTCTTGTGCTTCAATATCGATTTCTGAATGAGTACAGAGCTGATTTTGAGCTGGCAGCAGCGCGCCTCAGAAGAAACATTTTTGTCTTTTTCTCAAAATGTACTGAAATACTTGTCTATTGTAACTCTGCTATTATACTTTTGCATCCAAATAACATCCGCTTTTTGGCAAAGAGTTGTCAGTAAACAACAGCTCCTTATAAGTGTCCAATGAGGAGATATGAATGTGTCATGTACACCAGTCAGCCTCAACATTAAAACCACTGACGGGTGATTTGAATAATATTGATCATTTTATAACAAAAGCACTTGTGAAAAGGTGGGATATATTAGGCGGCAAGTGAACAGTCAATTCTTGATGTGAAGCAGGACACATGAGAAAGTGTATCAGGCGGGTGGTTTTAATGGTGGAAGCTCTCAGCTGTAATATTTCACAAACAGCATAACATCAAGCTTGTAATACTAAACTCTACAACGGAGGACAAGGGCTGTTTTTCATCTTTAGTATTTCCATTTGTAAAACAAACTGCTTCGTGCTGTCGACGACTGTGTAGCACTTAGAGAGCTGCTGCTGTATTCAGGAGGGGGGACGCTGTACCACTCAACCACCTGGCTGATGTGCCACAGAGCCGACTGCACCATTCCTGTACCAAAAAATACAGTTTCAGCTATTCAGAGTGGGTCATATGAATAAAAATCTTCTTTTACGGAATGTTATTTTTTTATATTTTGATACTTTATTAATACATATTGTAATGCAGTAGATTTCCTCTTCAAAAATGTCTGGATAGGAATGACTCATCAATCTAATTCAAATCTCAGCACTTCATCACAGCAGTATGAAACTGCTGCTCACTGAATTTCAATTCAAACAGAGATAATTAAAATACAGTACAAACACTACCGTTTATCCCACAGTAGAGACATGTATACTGTATCATGGTATATATCATAATTGCCCAACTCTATCATCTACATAGATTAAAGCCTAAAATTTAAATTAACATAAAATTGGTTTTAATTTTCCCTCTGCTGGTCAATGAAGTTCAATTAAATATCATCATCATCAACACAATCAGGCTGCAACCAGCTACACATTCAAAATCTTAAGACCTGCATCAGCCAACTTTTTAGCCTCTTGGTAGCAATGGAACGAGCTGAACACACCATAAACGCTAATTTAGCCGTCTGTAGAATTCAAATCCGATATCCTCTGTCTTTTTTAGCTTTACTTCGGTCTCCACTGACTCCTGAGAGAAATATCTGTCTCTTTAGCTGACAAATGGGCCCTTATGTTCACAAACCAGAGGGGTCTTTTGTCTGGTGCTGAGTAATGGCGGTAGAGTCATTTTGTGAGAGCTCTTTCAGGGGGGAAACAGCTGCCTGCCTGTGTTTGCCTGGAAGTGACTCCAGTAGCAGCAGTGAGCAGCAAGACAGTAGTAAGTTTTTTGGGCCACAAAATCAAAATACTTCAGATACTCAAACCCTCTGTAGAGGCTGAGGAGAACTGCACTGTTGAGAACAAATTTTCTGTGCAAGTATATATTACATACTGTGTATTGCTTCACCTACCACTAATAAATAACACACATCAGTCTATTTCAACTTTACTGGCAGCAGGAGTTAACTGCGCGTGGAGCTAAGTGCCCAACATTTTAGGGCTAGCTGCATTGGCCTCTATTAGAGTGAAACCTCAAAAGAGCTCTAAGGTATTTTTGGTGCAAAGTGCTGAAATGTCAGTTTTTTGTCATAATCCACGAGCTAAAGGACAAAGTACCTCACCTCCCGAAAGAAATCAAATGGTTCACTGAATGGGACACCGTTTTATAGGAAATACACTAAACACAGGACCCTGCCAGCGTCAACCACTCAACCTTGACAGCGTTTTTTTTGTCCCATTGCTTCTAACTTGTCTCTGGCTTCACCACCACCTCTGTCCATTCGCCCTCCTGCCAGGCAGCAGGCATACAAACAGAGAGAGCATCACCCACTCTTTCCTTTCCTTGGTCCAACTTTCAGCCTTTAATCTCTCAAACCAGTTTGGAACACTCCCCACTCCCCGCTCCGCCTGTCGCTACACCTTATCCCCCTCCATCTACAGGGTGCCTCTTCCACCTACTCCACATTAACACCTGTCACATTCATATCTGGCATGCATGTCCTACTGCTCTGTGGTCATCTGCTTCCTCTCACTCCCGCTGCCTCCTCCAGCACAGTTTGTGAACGTTGGGGCTCAAGGACAAGAGCAGAGCAACATCATTACCATATTTGTAATCCCATCCCCCCTCTCAGGTGACAGGTCGTTTGCTTTTTCGGTCCACTGTTTTATAATCCTGTTCATGTTGAGGTTAAACATTTGTTTTATTTGAACTGATGACCACTTGCATCATTTACTGATGAGTTAGTGTAAATGAAAAATAACTATTAGCCCTGTTTGTTCTTGGGTAAAATAAGCAACTTCCATGTAACATATTGGGTTCTGAGAAATTGTTATTGATTACATGATATAGGCAAAACATTGATTCTAATTGAAAAAATTATCAGCAGATTATTTATTAATTAAATTTATTGCTGGCTTCTTCATTATTCTATCCCATCGGACATTTGTGTGAAATATTTGTTGAACTTATCATATGAATTGTTGAGAGCTGGCGAAAACATGTGCTCTGTGAAGTCACAGTGACCTTGACCTTTGACCACCATAATCTAATCAATCATCCTGAAGTCCAAGTGGACTTTCATGCCAAATTTGAGGAAATTCCCTTCATGTGTTTCTGAGATATCGCATTCACAGGAATGGGACAAAAACGAAAACATGATGCCTCCAGCTATAGCTATAACCAACACTGAGGCATAGATAGAAACTAACCTGCAAATATAAAACATTTCCACATTGTTCTGTGTTGGGCTGTGTAAATATTATGATCACAGTGGGCTTGTTGGGGAAGATGAAGTGTGAAAGAGATGAACTAGGGCCGGAGCTACAATTATTTCTGCAGAGGACAGTGAGAAGAATACAGCAACAAAAGAACAGAAACACAATCCACTGAAACCCAAACACCTCCACAAGGAATTCATCCTCTTCTGTTCTTTAGCGCGCTCTTCTTTTTCAAAAAGCCGATACTCCTAAAATACACTATACTAACACTGGAGGAGACTCTCAGTCTGTGTTGACAGCATGATCGGACTGTAGTTTTGTAAACATGATTTCTTCATGAGACCTGAGAATAAAACTGATAGATGCAGAGTCACTGCTGAAGGTAGCAAAACATACGTGCCTTTTTGGGCCTACTGTTGAGATCCAGATGATTTGTTAAAACAAAATATAAAACCTTTTGGATCTGTTTGTGAATCTCTCCAGAGAAATCTTGTCTACTCACCCATTTACAGCCCAGCATGTACCGATAGGGTTAATTATATCTCAAAATGTTATTGAAAGTGAACATGACATTCTCAAATGCAGCGAAACCACATTACTGAAGTGGTCAATATAAAGTGTCGTTAATAAGAGGAAGAGGTGTTGCGTTATTCCTCTCCGACACACCATATTTCTTCCTCTTATGCAAAGAAAAGTTGAGTCAGAGTGTCTGCGGACAAGAACCTGCCGGCATTCCTGTGTGAAATTGCAAGAAACACAAATTCCTTGCAACATTATTCAGGTCGGTACTCACCTGAAAAAATAAAACCCGCAGATTATAACTAACATTCAGAGACACAGAGAAAACATAAAAATACAACCAACATCACCAAGAAACTTCATTTTTAGATGACTATAAAAAAATGCTCCCAATTTAGATTCATTCATAAAGATTTCTAGCCGATTCTTACAGTAATTTCAAAATAAACATAGTGCAGGTTTATTTTTCGAAACAACCTATAACTATAAAAACATTTTTAAAGAAAGATCTGACCGTCCGTCTACTGAGCTTTTGTTACAAAGTTCATCAAGTGAAACTTTAAATTATCAAAATGTAGAAAAAAAACGTGATATCTGATTTATATTTCCTTAATGACATTTTTCTATATCAAAATAATGTATTTCCTGATTACACTACTGTCTCTACACTAGCTTTAGTTTTTGTATTATAGATACATTAATTTAAATGTAGTTTATGATTCAGAATTCATATCATACAGTATCTATCTGGAACCAAATGTGCATTAGGCAACAATATCAATAAGTGTTGACCAAATACTAGACAAAATAAATTAGAATAATCACAGTCTTAAAAGCTAAGACAAATTGCTATCTAGTGGTTACGAGTAAACACAATATGTTACAACAGAGCAGAACTTAATAAGAGAAATTAATTTCTTATTGAATTCGTTTCTATCCAATAATTTTATCCAGTTTTTTTTCCTTTTTAATTTTTTTTGTTGATAACTAAAATAAGCTTTGGTGACCTTCCTAGAACTTGGCGATGTTGTTGTGATAAAAAAAGAAGCCATTCAATAGTTGAATCACTTTCCATTAAAGAAAGCTTTTACAACTGTGATAAACTGATCACATATTGTGAGTTCACAGTTTGCCTACATGTAGGTTGCCTCACAACAGTAATTGAGTTAATTTTAGGCGTTTATCATCACTGCCATTGTGAAACTTTCCACTGTAGGCCGCAGACTGTGTGGCAGCTGCTGTGGGAGGCAACAGAGAAGAAATACAGAATACAGGGAGAGGCCTGCTGAGGAAGCTGAGCAACCCGGCCTGTACAGTCAAATGTCAAACAGTGTGAAGTTACTGTGTCCTCTTCACTTCTCACAGGGTTCAACCAACACTGCTGGTGGACACGGGCCTGGACAATTACAGTTTGAAATCCCAGCAAATATGTTTTCATTTTGTAACTTAACTGGAAAAAAGATAAAACCAGTGGTGGAATTTAACCAAACTCCCTTCAAATACAACTTTGATGTACCTGTACTTTTCAAACTATTTTCCTTTAATGTGAATTTGTATTTCTACTCTACTCCACTTTAGAGGGAATACTTTCAATTCCACTACAATTATCTGACAGCTTTGGTAACTAGTTACTTTACAAAGTAAGAGTAAGAGTTTATAAAATATGACATTTGGTTAAAAAATGTATACACTTTTATACAGTTTACACCAGTACAGCTATAATCACAAATAGTGGATTCATTAATTAGTCGATTATTGGAATTGATTCCCAACAACTTTGATAAGTCATCAGTCATTTTTCATGCAAAAACTTTTCAAACACATTATTATTATTTCCAAACTTAAAAAGTAGTTTGAGATGAACTCTACCTCAAACAACTGCAACAGCAAAATGTTACCTAGAAAAAATAATATAATAATAAGTGATATAATAATAATACATCAGTCACACGGGACGTTATTCTACAGTGAGTATTATTACTTACTTAATCATCATTTCACAACACATAGCTGTATTACCAGATGTAGTTTGTATGCAGTATTATAGTATTTAAGTGTATTATATGTAGTATAAAGTACATACTTTTATTGAAGTAACACTTTTAACGCAGGACATTTACTTGTAGTGGAATCTGGTATTAATACTTTTACTTACGTTAAGGATCTGAAAAATTTCTCCGACTCTGGATTAAACTTTTTATGATGACCTACATTTGTATTTAATGGTCAAATAGAAACTTGTCAGTGCTCTATGAATGACAAAATGACATCATATATTTCTATACATGGTCATTACTACCGACACATATTTTGTCTGTATTTTCTTGTCAATATCAGGAGGCCGATTAACCCTTGTTATAATTATATATCATGTTATTTTCTTACTTTTACTAACTGTATCATCATTTTACAACACATATTTGTATTACAAAATGAAGTTTAGGCTTATATGTAGTATTTAAATGTATTATTTGCAGTCATACTTACATACCTTTATTTGGTTCACTTTCTCAATGCAGGACTTTTACTTGTAGCGAAGTATTTTTTACAGTCTGTAAATGTTCAGTGCTCTGTGGATGACAAACTGAAAAATAGATTTTTACATTTGATCCAACACATCTTTGATTGTGTCTTCTTGTAAATATCACGCGGCTGCGTGCCCCCCTCAATTTCACACAGGGGAAAAACTGTGTGAACTGTGTTATTTTACAGAAATTGAAACATTACAACATAAAGTTTCATTATGGCTGCACAGGCCTGCTGTGGTCCTCATGCCAAACCCTTCCCTGGTCCTACAGGAAGTAGTCTGGTTGACTTGTCACCTTAAAAAACATCTCCTCAGAGAGACTCCCACAGCACCACCAGAGGAGAGAGAGGGGACAGATGTTTACACAACACCTGGAAATCCCCTTCACACAACACCGAGGCCGTTAACCTGCAGGTTTATTGATCACCAATCAGCAGACAGCTCGCATTTCATTCATTTATCCACTTGATCAGCCCTAATGGGGCCTGGCACTGAAGGCCAGTGGGCGGAGGCATAAGACAGGCCAGGACAGACGGAAAGCCCTGTCTCCCGACACGTGGTGCTCCTCCATAGCGCTCCTTTGTTGATTAAAACTGTCTTTAAAAAAAAGTGAAGCAGCAACAGGCCACGCACACTTTTCCTGCTCCTCACCTACGTGATCACCGACGTGGCGGAGTAATAAAAAAGTAGAGTCGGAGGGTAGCGGAGGAGACGGATCACCACCACCAGCAGCAGCAGCAACTTCCACTTCCACATCTGTGCCACATTACATAAATGTCCGCTGGCCAAGTGTCACACGGGATTTAGTCTCATGTTAGGGCGACAGCTCACATACTTGTACTCACCTCGTCTGTTTTCTTCTCCGCGGGCAGGTAAAAGCTTCACTGGAGCCTTTTTATGAGAAGGACATGCTCATTCTTGTGCCACGTATATAACTCCGACAGAACCGGGTCACAGACGCGGGCGGGTCGGGTCGGGGCTCAGGGGGTTTCACAGCCCCAGCAGTGGATCTGGTGAGGAGAGGCCAATCAAGCGATATGATTCCGGCCTCCTGTGTGTGTTTTTTTTCCTCCAGGCTGCTCCTTCTTCTTCTTTTGGGGTTGTCGCTTCCTGTTGCTTCTAGCAACTCTTGGAGGGGCGGAGCTACAGGAGCCTCCACAGCGTGTATCATGTGTGCAACACACGTCTTAATCCATTTTTATACATATTATACTTTATATCTACAGAGAGGAGGTCTGTAACACCCACCAGTAACAAATGGAGCATTCATAGTTCATTAAACTTTAGATAGTTATTTCACTGTGAGCAAACAATGAAACACCTCCTAAAACAGTTACCTAGAGATTGTTTATTATAAAGTTGAAACTAATGTTAATAAACACTGTGGATGGCTATTATAAACTTGCAGCTGATGTTTATAGATCTTCAAATTGCTCAACAAATGGTTACCATCAAATAATGATTTAATTAACTACAACTGTACGTTTTATTCATGATGATAAATTGTTGCCTCGTGTAATAACACTAAAACATTCACTGTGCCTAATTAGTATACAAAATAATAATGCCATAATGATAAATAATTCAAATACATGCTGTTTTTTTAACATAGACGCTTCATTCAATATGTATTTATATGTCTATTTCTTTTTACCTACTTGTATGTCTATTTTCTATTTCTATTTAGTGTCCTGATTTAAAGCACCTGTGCCACATGCAAATGAACACAAACTCGCCCAACAACACTGATTCTGATTCAGATCGTTTCTCTCAGATTAGATACTAATTATAGAGCTACTGCACATAGATACCAGACACATGTTTAGAATTCAGCACACCACAAATAATGTTTTCTTAGTTTGAGTTTTTTTAAGCTAATTTCATCGCTTAATGTAAGAAAATGCACAAATCATGGTAATTGAAGGGAAGTACAAAGTAACATATATATCAATAGTAACTACAAAAAAATAGAAAATGTATCATTAGTTTATATATTTAGGACAAAAAATGATAAAACAAGATTCATACACAATTCTGTTGCTACAGTAATTAATATACATAATATTAAAAAGGTATATTATATTTCACGTGGAGTTGTTGGCAAAAATGTGTCTATTTGGATACGATTACATTAAAACTTCACAGAATGCTTTTATTGTCCTAAGATTACTTTTTCAGCCATGTCAGTGCCAGAGTAATGATATTTCTACAGCTATGGATGTAATAGTGAAAAAGTAAATGTTGTAAAGAAAGCAAGAATGGTGAAAGAACGGAAAGGTGAAGAAATCTGTCCCAAATAAACAGAAAGCTCGGCATACATCCAATAGGCCTAAATAAATCAAAATAAATATATAGACGTATACATATATAAATACATTAATATATAAACTGATGTATTATACAATACAATACAATACTACTATACACATTTACACCTACTGCTTTAACAAATACTTCTATACATTAAATCCATCAATTGCTTCCATAACAGTGAAAAGGAATTTCAATAACAAAATGAATTTTAAATTACATATTTCCTCCACAAAACACAATTTAAGAAGCATGTGGGAATAAAACATCTGGGACAATAGATAACAAACTCTGTTCAGACTCTCTCAGTTATTGAAATAAAAACATTAATAAATAAGGTGGCTGTTCTAATTTAGTGTAAGTAAAAAGTATAAATATCAGATCATCCCCTACTGTTTTATTACTTTATAATAAACTAACTCATATATTTAACAAACTCCAGTACACTCTACTCTGATGCACATCTAGCCTGTGTATTCAGCATTAGAGGTTAACAATGTGTCAAAATGGGAAAAGTTGGGACTAATGGACTGAATACACTTCAGGTTTGTGACTCACTACTAATGATCTATTTATTGAATGTTGATTTCTGTTCCTTTATGGATGTTCTTTGGTTACAAACAAACTGCACAATGTCCGCCTGCCTTAAAAACGGCATGATGGACTTTTCTATAAATAAAATCCTTGTTGGTCAGTCTCAGTTTATGAGTTCTTCTGTCCTGCACAACTAAACTGTTTCAGATATAGTCTCTCTTTTACAGTTTTCCTCCCTGCCACCGCTGCTGCATTTGTGTTCCCGCTGCCTGCTAGAGGGGAAGGATGTTGACGCTGCCAGCATCCGCACTTGTGGCCAGAAATGGGGATGTAGTGCAGTGACATTGGCATGCAGAGTGACTCAGTGGCTGTGATGAAAGTCTGAAACAAGACGTTGAAAAATTTCTATGAGAAGAAAAAGAAGAAGAAGATGGTAATGAAAAATGAATACAAATTATCACAAAATACATTTAATAAAAGACGAAGGGCATATCTACAGTCATGGTGTATGTGTTTGTATACAGTAAAAACTAATATATTCTTTTAATTTATCATCCTTTTATTTTCCAATCTGGGAGTTGAGGAAGCATTTGACCAGTTCTCTGTTTTGTCTCTACAAATGTTGACTAAAGTTGGACATTTCTACTGATGACTGGCACAGCATTTCTGATTTTTATTCCTTTATTCTTCTTTGGGAGGAGGCCGGGGTCAGTCAGGTGGTTTAATGGCTGTTAGTGAGCAGTTATTTTAAACAAAACAATTCTCCTTTCTCAAACCTAACCAAGTGTTGGTGATTGTTTTAAGGAAGTCGTTATTTTAAGGCAAACAATGATCTTTTCCTAAACCTCACCAAGTAGTTATGGGGCCTTTAGTTTTAAGTGGCATACTTGTTACTACTCACCTAATCACAGAAGGAGACTATGTTTTTTTTTTCATAGGTAGGCGAAGACAAACACAGTGACACAGGGTTGTCTGAATTCAAGTTTCTCTCTTTGACCAAACTAAGACGATGAGTTGATTATTGCCTCATCAACTCATTGTGATTCAACAAAAGCAAAGCTTACCAAAACAGTCTTGGTTTGTCTCTACACAATCATCTGTGGTTTGGACGAACTAAATCCCCAATTCACTGAGCAAGATGTGAAAATATTCTGCCTCTGCATGTTGTTTCTTGCCTGTTGAAGCACAACTGTCAGATCCCCGCCTGCTGTGTCTTTTTCGCCTCTGGGTCACAGTCCTAGTTAGAACTGCTGTAAATCACCTCCATACTTTATCCCCTTATGGATAACAACTGTTGTGTAAAAATGCCCTTAGTGAAAAACGTCTTGTAATGGCATTCATCTTGAAGGAAAGCAGTTTTGTAGTTCCTGGTCACCTCTACCCTCCACCTCTGAGGGTGAGACTGATGGTCTTTTTTAATGGCACAAGATGAAGTGGGAAGTAGTGAAGAAAGGGAAGTGGGAATATATTTTTCACACTGACAACTGTTGTCTTGCTGGTCCGACTGTAAACTTTAGATCTCGGCCTTCGGGAGTCTGGAGCAGCTCCTGGTAAATTAACAGCTTTATCAGAGGCATCCTAGTTTTTGAGCCTATATGTTCAGAGGACCCTGAATCCTTGTCCAAACTCACAAAGAAGACGGGTTGTTTTATCTGGGGAAAACTACAAAAAGCTGCGTTTGCGAACTCACTGGTTTTCATGGGCGGTCCTCTGAGGGTACAGTCTGTGAGGCAAAAAAGTCTCTCAATTTATTAAGTATTAACCCCATATGGAAATGACGACAATACCAATACCAAAGAGGTACTGAGAAGCAGGGGAGCATTGTCAGCCTCTTCTTTGATTTCTCCTGTCCCACCGGACCATTTGTCAACAATGTCACCCACTACTTCAGTCACTGAGGGGAGATGTTCTTTCAGGTCCTCCTGTTTCCTCGATCTGTAGATTCAAAGACTTTGCGTCGGGCAAGTCCTGTAGTTTTTGGCCACAATCACTGTCTCAGGCCCTGGGGGTCGCATGAAACACCATGTGACGAAGAGATGTTGTGTTGGAGCTGGAGCGGCAAACAGAGGTGCTGACTGTCACAGATCCAGCAGAGTTTACATACTGTGAAATGTCCCTCTTCGTCAGTTCTGTCAGCTTCGCTGCACTCACTTTCATCCAGTGGGACGCAAAGAGCTTCAGCAAAACTACCATCGGGGGAGTCCTCCCACCGTTTGAGGAAGTTTACTAAGGCTGTCGGCTGATTTATATCTATCAGCCTTGGAATCACTCCTGAGTATGCGCTCCTGAAACACTGCAAATCTCAAGGCGGATGTAAAGAGTATCTGTATGATTTGAGAAAGCATTTGAGCCAGTGTTGCGCTGGCATATAAGTCCCGAATCAGGTATCTTGCCTCACTGTGCTACAGACAAAATATTTGATTGTGATGGGCTGAACAGCCTCTGCTTCGACAGGGATAGTGTTGTCCATCTGGGATCTATGATTGCTCCATCAGACGACTTCTCTTTATTTGTCGATCCTCACTGTGGTTTCAGACTGTGTACTTTTTCCTGTTTAACTGTATGCAGCAGAGATTGAGACTAGAAATTAATAAAGTGCAGCCATAACCATGATTATATACAACTGTATATGTAAATCATCTGACTGGTGCTCACTCTTTCGCTGCTCTCAACTTACTTTACCTTATTGCTCATGATGACACACACTGTGAATGACAGCTGGCTTTAGTAGTGTGCCTGTATCATTAAATCATTGTATTTGCCATAACTTAGTGCAGCTATACATTTTATAGATTATACAGACATGCAACACATTAAAGCTACTACTGTCTACACAAATCATACGTGCAAAATGCAGCCCAGTTTCAAGGATAGAGCTACAGCTTCAATGAACTGCTCGATGTTTTAAGGAGAATGCGATACATTTTCTGATATTTGACAGAAACTCGGGCCATCTGTAGTGGTGTTGGTGCTGACATAACCCGGTGTTTCTGAGGAAACCTCGGGACATTTACATCCATGTTTGTGGCAACCACTTCAGGTATTTTTAGCCAGACGTTGATGTTTTCCTAACCCTAACCAAGGACTTTTTGCGCCTAAGCCTAACCAGAGCATAAGCTTTTAAAAAAAACTCTACTGTCTTTGTTTTGTGCTATTAGAGCCTTGTGACACCATGCATGAGACACACACACACTTTTTCTCCCCTCCATCAGCCCATGAATATGAGCATGTGTCCTGCACGTCACATGATTATCAGCACCTTGGACAGCAGCGGCCTCTGTGGATGAAGCTCATCTCATCTGTGCTCTCCTCAGCAGCTGGAGGGAGGATGGAGAAGTTTGTGCTTTTGACCTGAGGCGCCTGAAGACCAACTGAGGATTAAGTTTTAACATGGTGGTGGAACTGGACTCGTGGCTGTAGCTCGCCTTGTGAAGCAGCACCAGGCCTCGTTTTAATTTGGTGACAGTTGTGGTGATGATGATGATAATAATGATGATGATGATGATGGTGATGAGCATGTGTCTTTAACAACTCGGAAGGGCCGGCTGCAGCCCGCCGTCGGCTCATTCGGTGTTTGTGCAGGAATCCATCTCTTTCCTCCTCCTCCTCCTCCTCCTCCTCCTCCCGCTCCTCCTGATCTGTGGCGCAGAGAGATGTTTGGAGAAAGAGGAGAACTGCCATTACAAGTTGCCGCGTAATGGATCCTTCTTCACTGTTCGGCAGATTTGTTTTTTTAATTTCTCCTCGCATCCGTCTGTTAAAATGCGACGCTGCCGGATTGTAACTTTCTAAGTGGGTCGAGGTGTGGGACGAAACCCGCCGCTCGATCCACCAACCCAAAGAGAGAGAGAAAAGGCAACTGCGAAGAAGAACAAGAACAACAACAACAAGGAGAAGGAGAAGAGGAGGAAACTGGTGGACTGATGGATGCCTCCTCTGCGAGACAACAAAGGATGCACGCTTGTCACCTCGCGTATTTACAACACCCCTGGAGGGAAACAAGAAACTCGGATATAAATCGGCTTAAACTTAGTTGTTAATAGGATTTAACACCATCCTTTGCAGCTTCTCCGCCACGTTTTGTTGGACAAAGCTCCTGTCGATCTCAAGGGGGGAGAGGACCCGACGGATCCTCCGGGATACAAGTAGACGAACCGGGCTGGAGATGTAGGCATGGGAGGATGCCGCTGGAGCCCTCGGACTGTAATGCTGGAGCCTCGGTGTTCGTGGCTCTCAGTCTCCATTGAATCCCGAAAGAAAACGCCTCCGTCCATGAAAAATAATCCCTCCCTATTGGCTGGATTGCGGTGCACATGCTATAACAACAGGATATGCAAAGAGCTATGGGCTGATCTAAGAGCCTATCATGTTGTCCGCGTGCTTTTTTGACCTAGAATTGCATTTGATTTATTAGAATGTGACTTGTCTACTTGAATCAAATGGTTCAGATGCAATAATACAAAATAATAAAGAATGATGATGATGATGATGGACGTGTCACAGTCAAGCTGAAGGCTACTTTTGTTTGTGCCTGTGTAGTAAAGCTGCTGAAGAATGTTTAAGTATCGGATCCGGATGTTTTTCAATGAACTCAAAGTGTTGTTCCTGATGCGCTCCGGATCCAGCAGCAGCAGGAGGACGGACACAGGCACAGACCCGGACACCCAGACCAGGATGAGAGGGCTCGCCATGGGGGGCTGTGGGTGGCCGCCTCTCGGCTGCTCCCACCGGGACGATGAGGAGGAATATTACGGCTCTGACCCGCGGCCACGCAGCCTGGCCTTTGAGAACAATGAGGATGGAGCCAAAGACAACAAGGACGGAGGCCTGGACGCAGCTTCCCTCCCGAGTCTGTCAGAGAGCGGGACTCGATCACCGCAGTGCCGGATCTGCTTCCAGGGGCCGGAGAAGGTAAAGTTCAGTAACACAGGTATCCTTTAATAAGGGTCGGAGCTGTACTCAGTTGGACCCTGGTGCCCGTGAGTCCAGGTTCCTGTCGGCATCTCAGTAGCGCAGGTGTTCCGTGGCTCCTGGGGCTTCGAACCACGTGGTGCTGAACTGAGGGAAGTGTGTTGAAGGCAGGCAGGTCATCAGGTTCACTCCTCCACTGCTGTCTGAGCACGTGGCTCCTGCTGTCATGAAAAATAAAACACTAAAATATGCAGTTGGAGGACAACAAACCCAGTGGGCAATGCTCAGAAAAGGTCAGGCAGATATTTATCCAGAAGTGTACTTGTTTAAGAATATGTTGTACAATTTTAGTTCATTATGTCCACAAATAAAGACTTGGTGCCCAGTCTGTCACAGTCTACATCTAGTCCAGAATTAAAGGGGACTCACTGAGCGTTTTCAGTGTTTTATATATTCTTGTGCTGTAAAAGAGGTCCGCACCAAGAAAGGCGTCTCTTTCAGACAGATTTTTGCAGAGAATCGTCAGAAATTTAAGAGATATCCAGATTTTTTTGTCCCTAGGGTGAGCTCTAAAAATCCTTTGCATGGATCCTACATTTCCCATAGTGGAACTCAATAGCATCTTTTTGACTTTGAGCGATTTTTTTTTAGCAGGAGGTCGGAAATATTCAAATTCCGATTTGCCTGAGATAACCCTGCTTTGTCGATGTCCACGTTTACCCTGATGACATCCCTTCAACATCATCAGGGTTATTACAGAACACATTGTACAACTGATCTCACAGGCTGAACAGTGCTCATTACAGGTGCAGATGGTTGTTAAAATCATCGGAGTGCCCTTTGAAGTGGTTTAATAATTGAAACAAAGACGTTTTAAAAACCCTTGATGAAGGTGTGAGTCATTACACATCGACACCAAACTGTTTCAAATATCTGTAAGCTGCATCAAGTCTGCTCGGATGCAAAGTCAACATCCAGACGGGTTTAGACTAAAAACAGGAGTCCATCTATCAACAGTGATCTGAAAATAGCAGTGGGCAGATGAAGGACATCAGTAAAGAACAGGCTGGAGAGACGCAAGAGGAGCTTTGTGTTTACTATTTGAACCAGTGGAGTCCATCATATGCACAAAATTAGTATTTAAAGTGTCAGTGAACAATTCCTCGACATAAAAGACATTTTTACTCATTATCATTCTGGGGGATTTGAGTGGGCGAAGCAGCAGGAGTTCAGTAACTTGCTGAGTGAATCTACAGTAGGAACTGTTAATGCGGGGATCAAACCTGTGATCATTCCTTCAGGCTGCGGCAAGGTCACAAAGAATACAGCTCAGATATCTTCTGCCCACACAGAGTTTTTAAAATTGTTTATTTGAGTCCCTGGTCCAAGACGTGGACACAAGCACGTCAAAATCCTGTGGACGAGTTCAACCTTGAGGAGTCAGACTTTGCTGGAGGTTTCACAAAGTTCTGGTTTAACCTCTGGATATCCAACTAATTAAAGACCACAGCACATCACCTAGAGTCAGACAGGAAGTAAAGTGAGATGTGCGAGAGTGTTGTCAGTCCAAGGGGCCCTGGGGACTCTCACACTGACAACACAAGCCAGCGCCAGATGTCCTGTGATTTCTTTTGAGGCTACAGCAAAGTGACACGAGAGAAGAAAACTTTATTCAAAAGAAGCTGCAGACAGTGAAATGTGTCCAAACAAGTAAACAGTATAATCTCCCTTTATCACATTTCCATTCATGTTTTAAGAGGCTGCGGCTCAGGACGTAAAGGCGTGTGTCTGCTTTGACAGTGAACATAGCAATCACTGAAATGTTCTTTCAAGTCAGCACATAACTGTATAGTGCATGACGCTTGAAATATCCTCACAGCGATGAACTGCTCGCTTTTATACCCTAATTAGCTCTAATAAAAGAATAAATGTTTGGACGAGTGACAGGCTTTCTGGCTTGCATTGGCTCCGGTTAATTCTGCAAGTGTGACAAGTTGGGAGCCGATCGTTGCTCCAGAAATCTCATCCAAAACGTTCATCTGGACTGAAATGTGGCAACTACACGAGCCAAGTGCTACTCACAGAGTTATTACAAATTCTGAAAACCTTCTTCATGCAGTCATGAAGGGACTAACGATCTGAGAAGAAGGATGAGATCTGAGCACGACTGATGGAGACAATTCAACACTGTGAGGGTGAAAGATGTACAATTATCAATGACAGAGAAATTGAAATGATTATTTTTTCTTTTGTTCATATGCTCCATTTTGGTGCACCAACCAGACACATAATTGCTTGCGTTCTGCTTTTAGTGTTAATTATATCACATAATGGAATACATTAAATTAGATATACCCTTTGGAAAAAGCCGATATCATGCCATCTCAGAGCAGCTGAGGTAAAATGCAGCTCAGGTTTGTTCCAATTAATCCAAAGGAACCATGAATATAGCCATCAATAGTTAATGAGAGTGAGCTGTTAAATAAAAGCTCCTCATACTGTAGGTGGTAAAACCATCGTGTAATGTTGTTGCACTTGTGACTTACCCTTTCGTTTGAAGTTTGTCAGGATTATTTCACACATAATTATCATTCAGTTACTAATCAACAATGGAGGCAGGATTGCAGAATGACTGGCAATAGATACAATGGACTAATGTCATGTTAACTGATTATCCAAATTTGTTGGGACACAAGAAAAAAGAGAGGAACATTCATCAGTTGATACTTTTAATATTTTTATCTTAATTTGTCACCAGGCTTGATCTAAAAAATGCACCGATTTTGACCTAAACGCATCTTTTGGAGGGGAGCTTTGTTCCTCAGTTGTATTGTTTTTATAGCTGTAACATGCATGCAGCATTAGTATAGATTCATAGTGATTATATGTAATAGTGTAGTATTTTTTAAATCCATTTCCAGCTTCACGACAGAAACAATCGCCTCAAACCTTCAGTGGATAAAATGTTGTTGCAACTCTGTTTTGTCTGCTGATTTCCATGTTGTCCTCTCCATGATAGAGATCTTTGTCTTAAGTTATCACCATCATCAAATCAAATCAAATCATGTGACAGGCAGGCTCAATCACAGTTTTCAACATCCAGTGTCAGTCCCATGCAGCTGCTCTTTGTGCCCTGCAGGGGGAGCTGTTGAGCCCGTGTCGCTGTGCAGGCTCTGTGCGCTGCACCCACCAGTCCTGCCTTATCCGCTGGATCAGTGAGAGGGGCTCCTGGAGTTGTGAGCTCTGCTACTTCAAGTACCAGGTCCTGGCCATCAGCACCAAGAACCCACTGCAGGTATGACACTGTAGTTTAAACGGTTAAAGGGGCTTCACGGGTAAAGTCCTACACACTGTACTGCACTGATACTTTTAGTGTTCAGATTTAAGCAGGTGAGTTTGTTACGACCCCCTAATGTAGCTTTACTCCCAGAGGGCCCAACATAATCGAGTCGACAATACAGTCATGATAATCAGTCCATTTATTGAGCACACACACTTTTAGTAACCCAAGAGGTTGTTGTGCCGGCCAAAAGAAAAAAGCCAAAAAGGGGAGCCACCCAGGCCAACCCACAAAGGGTCCTAGGACCTGGGCTCTCCCCTCTAACCTAGGGTCACCCAAACTACCACTAAGGAAACAAAGCTGCGAAAACAGGGCTGCCAGGCTCACCAAAACATCAGTCAGCTGAGGACACAAAACTGACACATTTTAGATCAGACAGCCAAAACTCAAGTTGCAGCTCAGGCTGGCAGCAGGAGAAGTGAGAGAGAGTCCGCCACCTTCCTCTCCCTCTTTATAGGTCTTCCCCCTGAATCAAATTAGGGCGACCTGGGAGGAAGCACAAACAAAGGGCATTAGACTCTGGTCATACATCTCACCTCCAGCAGGGGGGGAGCATGTAACAGAGTTATTGAAAGAAAAGGATCACAGTAACTGTCCAGGGGCTTAAGGTAAATGTAAAGACATACAGAAGAAGTCATGCAGTGTTAACATCACCACCAACAACAACAGTGAGACGCTTTGGACTGAAGTTGTCCCGTCGGCACTGATTCCATAAAGAAACCTCATTATTTTCACGCCTGTTGGCAGATGAAGAGCGAGTGGCCCATCTCACTGTCCACAGAGCTATTTATACTGTTTTAGGGACAAAAGAGAAGAGGGAAATTAAAGAGGACTTAGAGGAAGATGCCAAGACCACATTCACAAGACGGTGAACATTTCAAAGCTGGCATGTAATTTAACCAAAGTGTGTGGCACATGGATGGGAGGAGAACAGACAGCATCACCAAACTCACCCCAGACTCTGAATGCTGGAACGGAGATGTGATCAGATGAAGCACTTGTTCCCTCATTTACAAGACGATCACTGCGTCTCTGAATGAACATCATGAACTGATTATTTTGGAGAATTTGAGTGGTACAGTATTAACAAAACAATGTCATTTATTTAAGAAATCTGCTTTTAATTTACTTTGTCATAGGTTTTTATTGTCTTTTTAATGTATTTTTTATTGTTTCAGTCATCTTAACAGGCAGCTGACTTTACTTTAATGCTCCTTGATTCTCTAAGTAGTTGCAAAATGCATCACATGTTTAAGACACACTATTAAAGATTAACAACTTTAGCCATATATGTTCCTGTCATTTATAAGGGCTGCACAATTAATCAATATATTTTCAAACTTGTGATGCAATGTCCAAATTGCAAAAACCTTTTTTAATAAAGGTAAAATGTGTGACAAATACACATTATAATGAAGTACTATAGAGCAACAGAGATGCTTTGACCTACGGATCTCATCGCCAGATGTAAGAAAAGGTGATTCTTTGGTACAGACCCCAATAGATGTCATGATTGTAAATGTTTTTTTCAGTGAAAATGAAAAACCATGAACTGTATCTTCGTAACTACAACATCTGTCAAAATAATTGCAATGTGTTTCTCTTACAATGTCGTGCTGCCCGACAATTTATCCTGCCACAGACAGGCAAAGAGAAGTGTGTGAGAGAAGAAGTCCATTATTGACTATTCTCACTTCAGCATCATAAAACATGGAAATACTGTTGCTCACTGTGAAGCTGCTGAATACATTGTGAAAACATGTTGAGGTCAAACATGATTATTTAAATGTGCACTGCTCTATAGAGGTACATTTTTGTGTAACAATAACACAACAGCTCTTCACATAATCAAGATGCATTGTGCAGTTTACAGGGTTTCAGCCCATTTCTGTCTCTCTCTGTCTTCTCTAGTGGCAGGCCATCTCCCTGACTGTGATCGAGAGGGTGCAGATTGCAGCCATTATCCTGGGCTCTTTGTTCCTCATCGCCAGTATCTCCTGGCTGGTGTGGTCCTCTCTCAGCCCTCAAGCCAAGTGGCAGCGGCAGGACCTCCTCTTCCAGATCTGCTACGGCATGTACGGCTTCATGGACATAGTTTGTATAGGTAAGATACGGGCGCTATATTTTGCATGTCCATAATTGGCTGAAATATCTCCAGAGATTATCAATTATGATTTAGTGCTATTTATCAGGAATCTAGAGACAGTGTTTGAGATATATGTATGTGAAATATCCCTTAATTAATTCCAATTAACTGCACTGAGAGTATTTTTGTCATAATTAGTATCATTACTGCATACTAGGTGAGCCGGGCATTCAAAAGTCAGCGTATAATAAAACATATGTGACGAGTAATGTTTTCAATAATAAATTCACGATTAATTAGTATTTACTTGGGTTCAAATAGAGGAGTCCTTTCATGGAAATTCACGTTTTTGCTCTATTAAGCACCAAGGTACACAGTTAATCCATAGAGAATCATAACAGTCCCACTTTCAATTAACACTTCTTTTATTCGCCTAATTGACAAGACTGATAGTCTACACCCTCGCTAGCGACTCTGTGAGGTTTCACTTGGGCACAGCACTACTTTGAGCTAAATGCTAATTTCAGGATGCTAACATGCTCACAGTGATCCTGCAAAGGTTAGCGGGCTTATGGATAACGAATGAATGAATGTTATCATGCAAACATTTGCTACAGTAATAAGCACTAAACACGTGCAACAAGTGCAACTGAAGCTGATAGGACTGTTATTTGGTCATAAACCCAAATATTTCAGTTAGGGACATTTTGTGCTGAGGATGGTTTACAACCAGACATTTGGCCCTCATGGTGGCGCCAGATGAAAAGTCATCTCGCTTCATTTATTTGAAATTTCAGGACAGTCTGTTTAATAGTTGTAATGAATTTGAACTGAGAGCAAAAAATGTGCTGTAGAAGAACAGTGAGGTTGGTCGGATTCATCCTCTGGGAACCATGAATGTCTACACTCCATTATCAGTTACAATGACCCTCAAAGGAGTTTTAAGGTAAAACAAACGCTTTATTATAATTTCACAGAAACAATTAGTCTTACATGAGTATATTTGTTATAGTATGTCGACGCCTGTTTTTTCAAGTGAAGGGATTTTCCTCAACACGTGTTTCTTACCAAACATCAGTCCAAAACACCCACAAACACGTCCAGTGTAATTAATCTTTTTATTTTCGAGAACTTATAGTTCCCATCAACTCTGTACATTTGAGTACTTCCTGATTCTTAATGAACAAACAACTGTTTGTCTATTTGTAACCCTGTTTTCTGGCCCCAATCTCCCCCACCCTTTATCCTTTATGCCCAGGCCTTATAATCCATGAAGGATCGTCTGTTTACCGGATCTTTAAGCGCTGGCAGGCGGTGAACCAGAAGTGGAAAGTGCTTAATTATGAGAAAGCAAAGGACTTAGATGATCCCATCGGTTCCAGCAGTAAAGGTTGTGTGGAGAGGAACTCCTCTAACACAGACGGACGGAGGACGGGTCGTCACGTCAGGACTATTCTCAACCACCACTGTGGCTATACTATTTTGCACATCCTCAGCCAGTTAAGACCCAACAACCTGCGCCATGCCAACCAAGAGGTGGTCATGAGGGTGACCACTGTATGAGGCTGGGTTACACAGACATAAACTCTCCCATGATTAAGGGGGAGATCAAAGTGTTTGATTGGGATTTTCTTTCTTTTTAAATCCTGATCTGTCACATTAACACTGCCGTAAACTGCTAGTCTCTTTTTGATTTGACCGCAGATTCTCCCTGAGCTCAGAGTGGACTATTAGAAAGATTTCTCAAATTTGGACAAAGGGGGAAGAAGGCAATTGTATCTGAATCTTCAGAGACAGAGACTGTGAAAACATGAGAAAAAAAGTAAAGATTCTGAAAAAAGCTTTGATTCTTAAAGCTGTGAACCATTTTTTTTTACCACCTTGACCAATGTTATGAAATGTTGTTGAACTGTTTCTGTTTTGCTTTCTAAGGAATAAATTAGTGTTATTAAGTTTGATTTGAATTTGACTCTGTACGAGATTTTGATGGTGAAAATGACTGTGCTCCTTCTCTCAGCCCCCCCAGTTTATTCAATGTACTCCTGAGGGTCTGCCACGACCTTCTTGAGTTTCTCTTGATGGATCAGACATTAGAAAGACCAATAAAACTTTAAGACATGACAAAATGGCTTAAAATATACTCTTAAAATACAAGTCATCTTTTGTAATAAAGACTTTGTTGACCTCAAAGGAAAACATTGTGTCTCGTTTGATCTCGAATGTGTCTCAAAAACAAAATTTACACTCTTGATATGTGCATATTCAGTTTTTGTAACATCAAATAAATTAATGTGACAATGCACTCGATTAAACCACTGATGTCACTGGCAGATATTCATTTTAAATTTCATTCTGCATCAGTCAAACTTCTGCTTTGATACTTTGATACTTTTATTAAGACACTGCAATTAACATCATTCTCCATTATAAAACATATTTGATATATTAAATGCCAGAATGGATATCTGCATTTCAGTTTAAATCTTTCCCCTCAGGCTAATGTAATGCTCACACGAGATGTTGACATGAAAGAATCAATAACAAAGGCTTACGTTGCAGCTTGGAGCCCCAATTTGCTCACTCATCTGTGGTAATCTGTGGAAAACAGCTCACAACTCAAAACTTTTAGCTTGGTACAATATGGTAACGTGACAATTTTGAGTCCACCAGGAACAAAATATATGTGTCACATGACCCTTGTCTGACTGGAATTGTATGCCGATATAACAGGATATTTTTTATGTTGCTTTAACTTATGTCATCACTATTAATCTTTGAGTAATTATGTGTACTAAAAAATAAATAAGAAGTTAGTTTTATGTCAAGACAGCAAAATATTTTGGAAAAAGCACAACTGAAAACCCATTCACACCCTGTTAGTCTGCAGTATCCTCAGAAAAGGTTTTATTTTAAAAGAAACTAAAGTTAGAGAAGGGCAAACAAAGAGCTCATTTTACAGCAGACAGTCCTCTGTGCATCTTTAGACATAAACAAGTTCTTCAAAAAGCTGTACACTTGCAGGAGGGAACTATTATGTATCACGACGTTCTCAACTGAGCGAGCCGAGATGGATATTAGAGTTGACTGAACTGCAGCATTTCCATCTACTATATGGCACAGTGGCACATCATCACCGGCTGTACGGCTGCTTTGACACTAAAAATCAGGAGGCGAAGTTTCACCCTGCAGGGAGCAAAGCAAACGTGGCTGTTAAAGATTTGAGGCTTTTCTGTTAAATATATATGATCCACTGGGGAAATGCCTCACATTTTCAGGACGAGAACAGATAGAGTTTCAGAAAGTATTAAAAAGCTTTGCTTATTTATGGTCATATTCCCCAAACACTTTTCTTGACATGTATTAAATGTGGCTGGGTTACAGTTTCTATTGGAGTTGTTTCATCTAATCAACAGCAAAATAGTGAGGCACAAACAACATTGCTCTCTTGGGGTTCACAGACACTCTCGATACACAGTAAATAATAAAACAAAACTCTGTGTCAGTTCAGTATAACATGCGAATTTGCAACTGAAAGCAGCCTAGAGCAGTTTCATTTAACTGTATAATTCTCAACTTATTAAAATATTAATGTACCTAACTACACTTCTGACTTACTTGTATTCCACTTCAATATTTCCATACTTGGCAAATTATGTACTTTCTGCACTAGGTTTATTTTAAACACTGAACATTTGGGTGATAAATGATGCATATTAAATGACCCAATCGTATAGCAAGTAGTTAAAATACATACAAAAGTGATTCCCAATTGGTGTAGACAGACCAAGAAATAAAGAAAACAAAGCAGCTACATACACACCTTTATTTTCTAGAAATGTATCTTTAGTTTGATTGTGTCTTGCTCTCTTTAACACTTTCTTTTCTTTGTCATTTTACTGCTCAAGGTCTCTGCTAACACTGATATAAAAGAAGGAAAATTAGCCTACTATTAAACTGATCATGACTCATACAACGAAACAGTGATAGATATTATTTTTTTTATTTATGATATTCATTAGTATCTATTTTGCAGTAAGTCTATCTACTAAGATTCTGAAAGTCTGAAGGCGCTTTTTTCAGCTCTTACAAAAAATGTTAAAAGTATTTTAATTATAATAATATATGAATGCCTTTTTTTTTAAATCTACTATTAAACTAACATCTCACTACTATTATTTTGGATACGTTCGGCACATTTGTTGATACTTTGGCTTCAGTAAACATTTAAATATAGGCTTAAACTTGTACAGCTTTAAATTTACATTGACGTGTTGCTGCCGATTACGTGTGTAAAATTCTGCAGTCTTTCAACAAACCTGGCAACCGCACAGGCGCTTCGAGATGACGTCAAAACGCCGCGACCGATAACGCTGGTAAACTATGTAGAAACAAACGTGACTGGCTGGAAGTGGTATGTAAGAAGTGTGGACTTGAGTTTATTTGATAATAACGTCACAGTGTGAATATTTCGGGGAGTAAAGTATTTATTTGAGGCCAACATGAGTTCGTCGATGCCGCAGAAGCGTTACTACAGACAACGAGCCCATTCAAACCCGATGGCTTACCACACGTTTGATTAGTGAGTGAAGACGTCCATGTGTCAGAGTTACACTGTCTGCTAATGTAAAACACTGTCAGTTCCAGCTGTGCACGTAGGAACGAGGAGAATTTGACAAAACATCAAATAGCTGCTAATTTAAACATAAGTTTTGTCTCAGAGTTGAGATAGTTGAGATTTCTGCCTCCAGTTGAACAAAAAATCTAACCACCTAATTGTTCCCTGTTATTCTCCATTATCCACAACATACAATGTCAGCTTGTTTTTATGTTTCCTTCTATACATACAAAACCTGCTGTTTCCTCCTCAGCCCTGTGTGTCCACAGGAAATGGACTGGTCTGAGCTGTATCCAGATTACTTCCCTGGCAACCCCTCTGAGAAAGAGGGCCCTCGAGTTGAGTTTGCAGACATTGGATGTGGATATGGGGGACTTTTAGGTACATATGTTGCTGATCTGACCACCTAAATATCTCACAGGTCATAGTTGTGCACTGTATTTACCTCCTGCCTCTCTGTTTGTATCTTTACCTCCGCTCACAGTGGAGTTATCACCACTTTTCCCAGACAAGCTCATCCTAGGCCTGGAGATCCGAGTGAAAGTGTCAGATTATGTTCGGGATCGTATCCAGTCACTGCGGGCGTCAGAACCAGGGAACTACCAGAACATTGCCTGCCTTCGCAGCAATGCGATGAAGTACCTTCCCAACTTCTTCTCAAAAGGACAGGTAGGTTTATATACATATATATATTTGTGTGTGAGTGTGTGTGTTTGCTGCTGTGTGATGGCAGAACAGATGGGACTGCTTCGGGGGCCAGGATGCTAAATTCACTCACCAATGCTCCTTTTTATTCTGTTCATCTTATTAGTTGCTTCTCTATTCTGCATAAAATTACCCAATTCAGAAGCATTTTTTTCAGATCAACTGTGTATGAATACAGTTTAGATTAAGACACAATGTAAGTTCGATTTAGATATTTGTGTCCTGTAGCCTTCTGTTTGCATTGGTGTCAGAACTCATAAGTACCGGGCAATACGGGCCAAAAATCATAGCTCAGTATTTTCAGGCTGAATGGCCAGAATGTTCAGTTGCAAGTCAAGGCCACAATTGTGATCAAAATAAAATGCACTCTCATTCACCTCACACATACAAGATTTGATTTCATAATGGCACAGACACATTTTTGCTTACCATGTGTAACAAATAGGCCTATGTTGCACTATGAGGTCCTGAAGAGACTGATTTATCAATGTAGAGATGGATTATACAGTGAGGCATCAAACTATATTGATATATATGCTATTGTCTCAAACTATATGTCATTTGAAAATATATCAATATGCCATAAAACGTTGATACATACTCAGCCTCATTGAATATTTGTTCAGATTATTTTTTTTCAACTTAGTTTTAGTTTTCAAACACTAAAAGTCACAAACACTGTTTCATGTGAGAAAACACCTCAAAATCATCCACAGATACCTTAAAAGAACTCTTGTTTTTCACTGAATTTTGTAATAGTGGAAATGTTGTCTTGAAAGAATGGAATTGGACATTTTCGTTATATTTGTCTGAAAATGTGTTCAAACAATGTTTCTCAGCCAACGTATGTCCACCAGAGTTTAAAGTCTCAATTTCCTTTAAATCTCATCAATTAACTAAAGACAGGGGTGTTTAAGATCCAGTTTAATAGTGGCACATTAATCACTGTTTATCAACACCTTCTTACCAATCAGAATCAAGGAGTCTAAGTGGCCGTGGTATAAACAATAATACAGACCAGCACACTATTTACACATTGGTACGACTGTTAGATATGCGTTGTAAATCTATATAGTGCTCAAAACTTTATACAATGGTCCAAAGAAACAAATATGTTTGCTATAAATATGTGGAAGTAATTCAACCCTACAAGATACTGCATACTGGTTCATAAATGCAATTGTGGAACTGACTCTAGGTCAGCGGCGCCCAAGCATTTTCCCTTAAAGGAGCAAAACTGGAACTTAATGTTGAGCCACTGGCCAAAAGTCAACACCATATTGTACTGTTAAGATGCAGAATGGTGGTAGGATCCAAGGTGTTCCTGCATAATGTGTCACTCCGCTCACTGTTTTCAGATTATGGGAAATTAAAAATGATGCATCCTTCATATTTAGGGGGTAAATGTAGGGGGTTTAAATGCAGCTTCTTCTGGAGCCACAATAGGCTTCATACTACCTCTTTTCACATATGTAGTAGCTCTTCCACAAGACCTGAAGACACACTTTGATGTGTAAAATTGGTGTAGTTGCCCTTTAAAGAGCCTTAAGACACAGGCATTAACAGTGATGAATATTATAATTTTATTGGGTTGCTGGTATAAATGTTTCAATAGCTGCTGTTCTGTGTTATTGAATATTTTTGTGAATCATGTTTTATATGTTGCATTTTACTATGTTGTGATTTTGCCCGACTGCTACGTCAACCAGGTCTCTCTGGTAAAAGAGGTCTTGATCTCAATTGAACTTGTAAAATAAGGTGAAATAATTAAAATAAATAAAAAAACATCTGCTGGGCCAAAGCAAACGTATGGCGGGCCAAGTTTGGCCTGCAAGCCCTGCTGTGGGCAGCCCTGCTCCCTTTACTTACTTTCTATATGTAAAAACAAACATATGTGACGTTAATTGGAACTAAATTGGAACTCACACACAAAAAGCCTGCAGTTCTATAATAGCTCATCCGACTTGACCTTTAATAACTGTAAATTAAAGCTGACAGTCTGTCCTGGCACTGCCAAGGTAATAAGAGTCCATAGGCCAGACGTTTCTGACTTAAAATAATTACTTTCCTCAGGGTTAACATATGGGCTGAATTAATTTATATGGGTTGCTCAATAAATCCTGGATTTCACAACAATGGGGTCATTGACAGACACGCAAGGCATCGCATCAGCTGAGCATAGAGCAGTGCAAGACGCCATTTATCCGTTCCAATTAGCTGCGGTAATCTGTGACTTGTTGAAACTCACATTAGATTACACAGTGGAATTAGTGTACCAGGGTTAATTTGGGTACTCCGGATAAAAAACTTCACCTCAAATGCCCCAAGTGAGTATAAAATGAGAAATGAACACAGGAGTGTATTTGCCGTAACACTGACGCATTTATAGATACAAAGCACTTCCATTGATTTAATACTGTAAAATCAAATTATTTGAATAATAATTAGCTGTTTCTTGTAATTCTAAATAATATGACTATTATTTCCACAGCCTGAGGTTGTTGTTTTTTTTTTTGCATTAAAGCTGCTTTATTTTTGCAACAATATCATTACTATTTTACATCTTGTTCACAAACTGCAACTTTCAACTTGTACTCAGTTAGAAGAGATGAACATTTCTCCTGCTGCGTCTTACTTTAGTAGTGGTTGTCTTTCTCACTTACAATGACTGTCATCGTCGCCACCACCCCAGTTTTCAAAGAAATAAACGACCACCCAGACCAGTTTCTTTAGAGTCTAGTCCCAAGCCTTGTCACATGCATGATGTGTTTCAAGTTGTTGAAGCAGCATATTCCAAAGACCTGAAATACCTCTCTTTTTTCCCTCTTCTTAGTATGTTTTGTAACCCAAAAGTGATTCAGTGTGTTATGGTTTTTCCGTCTTCCATCAGCACTGAAGTGGCCCCTGAGGCAGGAGCAGTCCCCAGTGATTATCCCCACGTCTCTCTGTCTATACCTGACATTATTTATTTTTAACTAATAAAAAGTTACTGGAATGGTTTTTAATTTATCAGCCAGACTAATGTCAATGGAGCCTTCACTTGTGCACTTGTCAAAGACCGAGACACGGAAAGAAAAAGAATCAAGGAGGGAAATTCCAGTTTTGCAATCTGCGGTGCTTAAAAACAGACCACAAAATGAAACGGGGGGCCACGTTTAAGTGATGACCTTCATGCATTTTAGAAGCACAGAATCAAAGTAGATATGAACAGAACGTTTACCAAGTAATGACTGAAGTCCAGAAGATCTGTTTTTTAAACATTCTGTTTTTACCATTTTGTGTCTTTCAGCTCAGTAAGATGTTCTTCCTCTTCCCTGACCCTCACTTTAAGAAGACCAAGCACAAATGGAGGATCATTAGTCCAACGTTACTGGCAGAGTATGCCTACACACTGAGAGTCGGGGTATGTACATAAGTAAGACTTGCTGTGTGTCTAATTGAAAATATTTTGATGATTTTAAGTCATTTATCAAACAAAAATTCACGTGTTTCTGCTCAGTAAATATGGGAATATTGTCTTTGTTAAATGCACATCTTTTGGGTTTCAGTGTGTTTGTTGGTCAAAACAAGAAAACTGAAGATTTAACCTCGAGCTCTGAGGAATTTTCTGATGTTTTGTAGTCTGAAGTTTATCAGTGTTAGATTTATCGATGATGAAATTAGTTGTAGGTTGCAGCAAAGGTTGCACATCAATCTGATTCTCTTTCCAGTACCTTTTTCGTTATGTTTGTTCTCTGAATATTTTTTTTTTTGTTGAAAACAGTGAGATGTGGACTCAGTAAGTTACAAAACTGAGTTTAACCACTTAATGAACGCCCCCATTTTAAGGTTTTTTTTCCAAAACGACATACCGGAATTAAAAGCATGACAGCTCCCACATAGTTTGAGAGTCAGGGATGTACCATTGGAAAGGTAACACCCTCAAGTTTTTTCTAGAAGTGTAAATGTGATTCTATGACATACTGACACAGCGTTACAGAGGTTGGAACACAGGTTTTTGTTTTCGTCCAATTCAAATGTCAATAAACTGACTAAGATATAAGGGTTCAGGTATGTCTATGGACACAGTAGACACAATTAGGCCATAGCCGCAGGTCTCAGCTTCCTACACTCAAAATTTGAAGTCAAAAGACTAAAAAATAGATTTTTCAATTTCACATTTCTCAATTTTTCAAAAACTATTCGTTTTTATGAAGGGTGTTCGTTTAGTGAAGGATGTTCCTTTGTTGGAACGGTGTCCCTTAAGTGGTTAAACTTTTGAATGGTTCTTTCAGCCAAAAATACAGTTACAAATTATTTTCCCTTTTAAGGTTTATCTCCCTTAAAAGATAAAGCATTATGTCATATTTTTTTTATTGTCTAGCACTTATTTGCACTGGTCAAAAATAAATAATTTAATTGTTGGAAAAATTTCCTAGAAAGCAAATTGGCACTTTTACTCGAACAGCAGTAAGTAGGGATTAACGTCTGTGCACTAGTGCACATTCAGGGTTTTAATGGGATTTATTGACAAAAAAAATACATTTCATCACCAGTTTTATGCTCGCAGTTACTGTAGTTTTGGTTGTATATTATGAGATTTTTAAATATCTGCAGCTGACTTTGTGACCATTAACACAAAGAAAGTGATGTGAATTACATTCATAAAACCTAATGGTTGCACAAGAAACTGGCACTCTCCTTCTCATTTTATCAGTTGATTGCAGTGTGCAGAAATCCATGAATTCACTGAAATAAAATTGAGCAACCGGTATGGCCTGCAGCTGGTTGCCTTCTGCACACACCCTGCTCCTGCCTGTCAGAGCAGCAGCGGGACACTTGAACGAGGCGAGAACACTGATGGAGGTTTTTGGAAACAATGGGGGGCTTGTGTCTAAATTTGGCTTTATCGTTTTTTCTTCCCGTGTGTGTGTGTGTGTGTGTGTGTGTGTGTGTGTGTGTGTGTGTGTGTGTGTGTGTAACTTCTCCAAGGACCTTCAGCATTGGCACAAAGCCATGACTGTGCTGGTGGGCAGGGAGGCTGTCAAGAAACCCCTCATTCATAGAGACAGTTTCACACCAGAATTAACTCAGGCCTATTTTTTTTTTTAAATCGGAGAATATATTTTGAATCAGACCACACCTGAAAGAGTTACAGGTGTGATTACCTGCAGACAACAAGCACTCTTCCTGCTTGCTCTGACATAAAACTAATATTTGCTGACGAGCACTGGTGTGGAAATCTGTGCCAGCGCAAAATTTTCTAAGAAATCCTTGTTCTAGAAATGTTATCTATTGAGCCTCCAAAGTAAACTATAGTGCTGTAGGTGATTAACCTCTGTGTTGTCTGTAGGTTATTTTTACCTTTTTAGAGAGGAGCGGTGCTCTTCACAGGTGATGAAACCACCTAACTCTTTATTTTGTGATCAATACATAGATTGGCGATAACCCCCCAGTGAAGCCTTGTTAACTTACCTTTCCTAGAACTGTGTTAATAACCTCCCTTTGTTTGTCAGGGTTTGGTGTACACCATGACAGATGTGGAGGAGGTGCACGTCTGGATGGTGAAGCACTTCACTGAACATCCACTGTTTACACGTGTCTCTGATGAAGAGCTGGTACGTTGCTGTGCAGCTTTTCATCCCCCTGTTTGCAGGATGTGACTACATGCTTGCTTATTTAGTTTGATGAGAACATGAATATCCGTCTCAAAGCTAAATATGAAACTACAGCCAGCAATTAATTGGCCTAGCTTATGCTACCTTCACACAATGTCGCATAAAATTTAACCCAATCACCAGAATAAATGTTGTTAGTATAAGTTTCTGCAAACCGCAGCTATGTTGCAACTCTAGGTTCAGTTTTATATGTCATGTTTTGACAACGCTGTGCTTGTATTGGTTGCCCAAATACAGCTGGAGATGTCATAGCTTTTTGTCAAAAATATCTGGTTGTAGTGGTGTAGTGACCCTTTAAAAAACCTTTAGACCTCACAAGCATAACAGTGATTAATATTATAATTTTACAATTGAGAAATGTCTCCTTTAAAATATTCAGTGGTGTCACTTGGCTGCCTTCTTTTTTTAATTTGATTTTAATAACTACTACTAGCAGTAAACTCAAGCCTTCATTTGCTTTGTGGCATTCGAGAAAGTGTTTTTAATAATTACATAGTGAAACCTCAAACATCCAGTTTAGCTAAATTCAGTTTAATCCTTATACTTTTAAGATAACATCATGGAAAAAAGACAAATTGTAAGCTATTTGTGATGCAGGGGTGTCCTACTTGGACGTCACTATAAACAAACATTGTGACTAGTGGCAGTTTCATATCGACTGTATAGACACGTAAACTTTTCACCTAACTCTAAAACGAATAGGGGAATTTCTTCCCTTTTTAAAAGTCCTTCATTAATACATGAATCCTTTGAAGGATCTCACAAATGAACGTTCATGTGAGTTTATTAATGCAGTGTTCAATCTTATTTTGACAGGTTGGAGATGTCATTATAAGTCGATTGGGCACCTGTACAGAGGAAGGAAAGAAAGTCCAGAGAAATGGCGGGAAGAATTTCCTCGCAGTTTTCCGGAGGATTGAAGATTTAAACTAAGACCAAAACAGCTGGAAGTTTAAAAAACTGAAATGATTGACTCATGCAGTCATCTGTTTGTGGAGGATAATGCCGCTCTGTGGCGCTGGAGGCTGTTGCTCAGTCCCCCGGCAGATGAACAGTTCTTCTTGTATTAATGGACAAACATTTACATCATCACTTCATTGAGGATTTGAGTTTTACACACTTTTTACACTTACAAAGACAGCATAAGGGAATTAAATCATAACAGGATCTTTATTCCAACTTGACTCATGAAGTGTTGTGCATTGCTCTTTTTAAATAAATTTTTTTAATAGTCTTCAGATTTTTTTTATTTTATTTTTTTTTTTGCAAGTGCTGCTTTTGGATTCCATGCGAAGCTATAAATTCTTATAGTAAAACAGAAAGTCAGTGTTGGGTTTGGTTCATTGTGGATAATATGATGGGTTTTGTGTTGCAGCTATTTTGGGTACATGTCCTTAAACTCTATTTCAAGAGGAGTTTAAGTTCTACTGATTACAGCCATCTCTTCTAATCCTGCTGTTTGCTTTTCATCTGCAACTCTTTTGAAATGACAAACATTTCCATCCAGTGAACAAAGCCAAACAGTGTTGGCTTTGTGGTGGTTATTCACTGTATTGGCGGATGAATCTGTGATGGAATAGACTGAGAAGTTTTCCAGTGATCTATGTTGAGCTTGTTTTTTTATGGGTCATTGTCTGATTTAAAAATAAACCTGCAAGCTGCAACACGTCCTCCGAGAAGTGAATGCAGCACAGAGTGTTCAGAGCGATGGCTGTGATAAAATCATGTTGAAAATGTTTGGAGAAGTTAAATTGCCACTAGTTATTGCTATTATGATTTATGTTACTCCATGAAAACCACAATTTTACCACAACTTGAGATGCTCTTACATGTTATGTCATATGATGTCCAAAATAAGACCCGTTGTCTCTTCATCTACCCAACATGTCTGGTGAGGATCTTTGTGAAGTCCAAATCAAAGGAGTCTGCAACAGAAACGGTGGTTTTCACGCTCATTTCATGATTTTGGCTGTTTATTACAGGTAGGTATTTATATCTGTCAGGAGTTTGGACTCTTTTGCTGCTGCAGGGGGTGGTGATTAAAAAACAGGACGGCACATGTCTCAGTGATAGAAACCCAGACACTGTAAAACTTTACATGATTGCAGAGAGACATTGAAGCTCTCATGAGGTAAAAGTCCTACTATTAATAAGCGGAAATGTTTAACCTCTTTATACTTTGCTAAGTTTTTTGACCATATTTGACAGTACATTTGATTAATCTTCTGCTACACACTGATATGAATAAAGGGATTGTTTCCGTATTTTAAAAAAATGCTCTTGAAACCTCTTCTGTGAATATGCAGCAGGCTGACAGTATGTTTAATTTGCCTCCCTCTTAATATTCTAAAGTATACAGTCCAAAATGTACATATTTACCATGTGCTTGTGGGCTGAAGTCCACCTGTGACCAGGAGAAGAACATGTAAAATCTATGTCCACTCTCATACAGCAGTATTTGCTCAGACCCATGATCTTTCTGCTGGTTATATGTGCCCACGAAAAGCACAGTTGTTAGTGTATTGGCAATGATGTATTCTTAACTAAAGAGAATTTCCAGTTTTTGTAAAGCACTACAATTTGCCATCAGGAGAGAAGAGATTCCTGCACAGCATTAATCATAAAATGATAAATACACTACCTGGAGAAAGAAAAAAAGCTTGTATTTTTGCTACGTGACACATCATGAAGCTTTGTATGATGTATATTTCGTTTTTGTATTATTGTTAGCACTCAAACCCTTAGAAGTTGCTCTTGACCTTGAGGATTGGAGTCAAATGCCAAATAATTATTCAAACAAGGTCGTCTCGCGTGGATTTTCAGAAGCTTTCATCCACACCTCTTTGCCGTCCATGACAGCTGAGCATCCCCATCTGCTGAGGAAGGCCATGTAATGTGGCTGAAAGCGTAAAAAAAACTCAGTTAATTGAAACTTGTTCTGAGAGTTATTAACCAAACTTCAAAGATTGAACCTTTCAGCTCAAATCTGTGTCATATCCTCAATTCCACATGTGGTTTGATGAATACAGGAAGTATTCACAGATTTTTATGGTGTGAAATTGTTAACCATAAAATCTGTGATGTTGTTGAAGTTCTCACTCATTATTGCCATGTGGCAACAAAGCCATTTGTATCAGCCGAAGTACATCGTCTAACATTTTAGTACGATTAGGTCATCAAACAAGAGTTTAATTAAATGCACTGTGGGGAAAGCGATGTGGATGCTGCCTTTGCCTCATACCCAAAGAATTTGTTGCATCTGGTCATCAGTTATTGAGGTCAATGGGTAATCCCCCTCTGATAGTGTTTACCGAGGCAGCTGTCCATGAGTTTATAACACAGAATGTGCTAAAACTTTAATAATTGATTTTGTTGTCACCTTTCTCTTCTGTCAGGTTCATAGATGTAAACCCAGTATAAACTAGCTATCAATACACAGATAAAGCAATGTAGTTTGGCGTATTTTGAATTATTTGCTTTCTTGCCAAGAATGTGATGAGAAGATTTATCCAACTTTTGTTTGAATGGTTATTATGAAGCCACAGCTAGCAGTAAGTTAGCTTAGCTTAGCACAAAGACTGGAAACAGAAGGAAACAGCAAAGCCAACAAAATATGTCTACCAGCAGCATTATCATGGATTATTTGTGGCTCTGGTTAATGATGTATCTGTTTTTCTCAAGGACAACCCCATGTCTGCTCTACCTCACTAGCCCAGAGACGCTGCAGCTCTGACAGCCAAGTTGATGTGTTTACTTGGGACACTACGGCTCACAAATTGCTGCATCAACCACGCTGCTGGCTATTTGTTTTGCAAACCAACTGCAAGAAAAACACAGACACAACCCTTTAACACCAGACAACCTCAGAACACTCTTAGGAAACAGCATGCTAGCTATATATGTCAGATTTATTCTTTATTTTCAATGGGAAGAAAGTTGAACTTCTACCTTTCAGAAAACGTGTTGGATGTATTTAGCAGGGAGCACCATGACCTTGAAGCCGTCGATGCTTCATCATACGAAAACAATTGATGCAAGCAAATCAGAGGAAGAGTAGGGTGAGTCTTGCGAGACAAGCAGTGGGATCCATGATAATACCTGCCAGCACCCTGCAGTTGTATGGTTGCACTATTTCTTGGCCAGGAGAACTTTCACACTTCCCAATGTGCCAAAGTTACTGAAGTCTGGAAACTTCAGGAAGGCACTGCTCTTTGGCCAAGAAATAGTCAGAGACATAACCACAACATAACGACAGAACTTCTTTGTAAACTTTGTTTTTTGTAGTGATTAAACAAATCAATTGACCTTTTACACGTCCCCCCGTTTTCCTAGTCTTTGTGCTAAGCTAAGCTAACCGTCTGCTGACTGTGGTGTGACAGTTACAGTTCTGATATAAGAGTGGTATCGATCTCATTGTGGAACTCCTGGCGAGAACGTTAATCTCGCAAAAAGTTGAACTGCTCCTTTAAACGGCTCCATCTTCCTCAGTCTTCACTCTCCCAGACCTTTTCAAAGCCCTTAATACTGTAAACCACCAGACTCCAACACAGGCCAACAAGGGGATCTCTGTATGTGTGCACTCATTGTTCCATGTCTAACTGAACTCATCATTTATCATGAAAACGGTCTCTGATCTGATCTTCTTTATACATTCATAATCACATCAAAACATTCCTATTTCATTGCCAAGCCACTGGCACATAAACTCTGCCTCTCTTTCCTTCCTGATCCTCAGGTTGAGGTGTGCAGCTCTGCGGCCTGGTTGACATCTCCAGCTGGATGTCTGCCCGTTACCTCAGGCTCAGCCAAAACCATTTGAGCTGCTGTACTCCAACAGTAAATCCTGACTTGTTTATTCCCACAGCGTTAACAATAATGTTGAGATTCTGCACAGCCACATCACAGCAAACCTGCCATCCTGCAGGCTAGCATCAAATCCTTCCTCACTTAGGACTCTCCACTCTGGACTAATGAGAAACCTCCACTGACCTGAGTTTCCAATCTAATCTTTTGTTCTCTTTGTCTCTCAACTGTATACAACCCCCATACTGCATGACTGCCTGTGACTATTGGGAAGAAAATATCCCATTGTGGTTGAGCCTGTCCTTCAGTAGTTTGTTCATTCCTCCACCCAAACCCATCACCAGTACCTTCTGGCTCCCCTCAGACTGAAATGAAGTGGAAAGAGTCACAGCCCTTTCATTTTGTTTACGTGTTGCAAGCTCATCTCTCCAAAAAACATCTACTGTCCCTTTTCTTCACCTCGAATCACTTGTTTACTTTTTCAAACCTCTCTCCTCTACCTCTTATGTTTGATTGTTCTCTTCTTGTATTGGTCTGCACCTCTTCCATGCATCGATTGACAAAGACTGACCTCACATGAGGTATTTCATTGGTGACATGTCCATTGGCTTACCCGATCGCAAGAAAATAGGTTGGCAATATCAGTAGGTCTGTGCAAAACACTGCTACGCACTGTCCCGACGTCTCATCAAAAATATTCGGTTTTATTGCCACTAAAATGCTCTGTGAGAACAATATTGTTCCAGTGAGGTGACCACACCAACCCTCCCAGAAAAATAATTTAAACTATTTGAGTTAACTAATTGGGTTGGAAAAAAAAACCCACTGCTATCTTTATTGCACGTCCATGTTTGCCCAACCACCACATGTAAGTGATAAATATTAGGAAATCTGATCTGTCCAAACTTTCCAAAGTAAGCAATCGCTGCTGATGGACACCAGTAATTATTCTGAAGGGAAAAGCAGCTGCAGCTTTCTTCGGCTCTCTAACTGTTTACACCTGCTGCTCATAACATCATGACTGCTTCATTATTTAAGTCAGCTTGCATCGTATGACCAAAATAAGTGCCAAGGGGTCACAAGTCATGTCTAGACTGCTGCACGCTGGCTATAGGTGAGGCCGAATCTGCCCTGGGAAAATAGAGATTTGTGATAGTCTCTTCAACATCTCCACATAGATCCAACTCTGGTGTGTCCTTCCCAAGGTTTTCTTCCATGTTGTCTTTGCCGTGCTAGCAGCAAGGTAGGTTGGTGATGCCGTTTTGTTTGTCCATCTATTCCTTGCTGGATGATTTTTCTGCACAAGTAAATAACACAAGTAAAACAATTTACTGTGGAAACATGAAAAGTTAATTGTTATGATAAGATATTTTCACACATGTAAACGTCACAAACATCACGTTATTCCAAGAAACTTTTACTTGGGCTTTATCACTCAGATGTGATGTGATGCAATGGATGTAATCAAACGCTGGTTCACACTTGTTCAAATGTTTGTTAGTTTTCTGCACAGAGCTCTTGATATTCTTTGCGAACACAATCAGGCAGTCAATTATAGATTTAAATGAAAAATCACCAGAGAGAGTTGTTTTTTTGTATAGTCAATTATCAATTCTAATACAGTAGTTCTTTGCCTTTAAGACACTTCTCAGGGAAAAAAAAATGTGGTGGACATACATCATATACTGCCAGAATGAAAAAGTCTTTTCATTTATATGACTAGCACATCTGGTGTCCATATGTGCTCTGTATCTAACAGATGCCCTTCACCACACCTCCTGTTTTATATTCATGACGTTTAACATGTCTTTAAAAAAAAGAATTCTGCACAATCTTAATCAGTCACTACATGTAAGGCGATGAAGATCATCATTCAGTGATTTTATTGCTCTATTTTGATTCCTTCATTACCACATCCTCATATCCTGTGCGCTCACGAGCAGCTGTTGGGCATTTGGCAAATGTTGATGTCATAACTCTGTTCACAGCATCTCTTCAGTTTATTGTCATACAGATAACATTTTGTGTGTGAACACGTCTAAAGCACCATAAACACCATAAAGAGCAAACTCTCTATTTAGACAAACAGGAACAACATGCATGTATGATTATGCGTAGAAGAGGAACCGAACACAGAGGCGCTCAATCACTGAAATCGTGGGTACTTAATGGTGTGATTCCCCAGCTTGTCAGCTAAAAGTAATGATCAAACAGTTGAATATTAGCTTAATGAATAAACAAGTGAAACAATATGAATATACAGGGTAAATATTTAGAGTCAGCTGGTGATTTGAGGGGGACTCCATGCTTGTCTACCAGTCTCCATCCCAACTAGCAAAGACAGTGCATGGGCAGAGGGCTTCTTTAGTTGATGTGGTAGTCTAGTCTTTCCGACTCATTACTCCTTAAAGCATGCTACGCAACTTTCTGCAGAGGGCTAGTTGATCGAGTCTCTTTCCATCCATCCATCCATCTGATCATCACCCGTTCACCCACGCCCCCTTTGCAGGATCTGAGGGGGGCCTGAGCTGATCCAAGCTAACACTGGGCGGGTGACACGGTCAGCCAGTCTCATGTCCAGATCGTCAACCACCGATCAAAAATCAAATCCTGTCTCTGCCTTTTGGACCTTAACCATTAACCCAAAGTGTTGGTAATTGACGATTTGGGAATGAGACTCAACAATCGACTGTCTTTCTCAGAATTACTTTAAAACTTAAATGGTGTTGCTATAATCTGACTGAGGTTTGTGCAAGTTAGAATCCTGTTTTGTCTTAGATTTGTTATATACTGTAAACTTTATACGTAATTACTCAATGTAATGCTATATTTAGCCTAGATTCTCTATAGAGGAGATTCACCTTGATGATGAAAGTGACAAGTAGCGTCGTGTAATCGCGGAAGAGCAAGCGGATCATAGAGACGCACTGCTACCTGCAGTATTCCTGTGCTATTCCCCCAGACAGACCACCTTTAGCTTTATGGTTAGGGTTACAGCTAAGGGTTTTAGGTCATCCCCCCCTGTTAAACATTAACACTTATTGGTCAGAGTGATCAATACATTTGTTTCAGCTTCCACCACTCCAAGTGACAGTTCAATGAAAAACATTGAAAGGTTCAATGCTAAATGTTGTAGTAATATCAATTGTCCTGTAAATGATTGGCCTGTAACTAAAATCATTAACATCCTGTTTATGTTTCTTTCACAAGAACATTTGTATTTTGGTGTGTCGGTGGTGTTGAAGGGGAGCTCACCACTCTGCTTAATAAGAGAAAAACTGTTAACACGGCCACTCTAGACACACAGTCATTCATCTGCACCTCTGGGCACACATACACGCTTCTGATACCACCCAGACAGAGAGACTGTAGCCATGAACTTTAGCACACTAGTCTCGAGTATAGCAGCCTCCCTTCTGGGCACTGAGCCAGTACAGTAAGGGGAAATACCGGGTACCTCTCAGGCTATCCCTGCTGCGCTCCATAGCATGATCTACAACTGGGCCACATCAGCTTGCACCGCACAACGGCACAATGAAGCCATTCTTCCACAGGATTTCTTATTATGTTTTTCATAATCAATATTAATCCCCCGTTTCTCAGGCGAGCCAAGATCAAGTACAAATGTTTGGTTTGGTGAGTTTGATTCGTGTCAGCCGCCTGTGTGGCCTTAAATTACAAAGAAACTGAAGATGAGCATCGGAGCCGCAGTGCCAGGGCAGAAATGTGAAGATCTTTCTTTGAAACACCAAGCAGAACACGATGGAGGAAATGCATTTGTTACAGACCCTGTTGTGTGCAGACCTGAACAGACAGATATCAAAACATCAATTTCACAAAGCAAATCGTTGGTTTGATTTGTTTGAGTTGAGTAAGACCAAGACGGATCGAGACGCCGGTGACCTTGTTTTAAAAGTTGTTTATGTGTTTATGTAAATTCTAGGGGTCACTGTGTTTATCTGTATCTCCTTAAGCCTTGAAGATAACTTTCCATCTTCCACCCAGGAAGTCTCGTGTACTTGTCTCGTGTATGGACATTTTCCAACAGACCTTTGCTCCTTGCTGTACTTTCATCCTCATAACTCAGCATCACGATTTGTTTTGTGTCTTCCGGAGGTCAGATATGAGGTGATTACTCCAGTGCCTAAAAACGTTTTTCCGATATTACCCCCTCTGCCCTGGAGGCTTCGTTCAATATAGCTGGAGCTCCTGTCAAGTGTTTTCAGTCGATTCATCCTCGTTTGGCTTGGCTGTCTTTAATCGTCATTATGCAACCTAATCAGTTGTCTCACGTTCCTACCACTACTAGTCATCTCATGCTCGTATATTCCGATTTCGTGCACTTGCTGACCTCTGTGATCAGAATGAATGTCTGTATCGTAAGAACCTGCGCAGGCGATTGCAGTTACATCATGACCGATGTTGATATGACTTCAACTGTTCAAATATTATTTAAACTTCAAAAGAATCTCTACAAAACCGGCACAGAAGCACTTCACTGGGTTGTTGGGTTTTTTTTCCATCACTTTCATTTATCGGACTATATTTAGTTCATGACATTTTGATTTTCATCACATCCAGTCTACACAGGCAGCAGCGAGTCGTTCACAGGAGACTGAGTTCTCTTCCAGCCCGTAGCCAAATAAATCAGTCTCACTTTACTTGACCTTTGTAGAATGCTGACACACAAGAAAATAAAGACCCTGTACCCAAAATACTTTGTATAAGTGCCCTGCACAAGATCGCACAACACCAACTAGATGCTTAAAATCAAAGTGTCATGTAACATGTCATGAGAGATCCCCACACACGAGATGTTACAGTGGGAAGTACCTCTGCAGGATCCGTCTGACTGAGAAAAAAGCAAAGACATCCAGTTAATGCTGCTCCATAAATAATATGTTGCTCCACTATTATTCTAAACACCATTTGAGGTTAAAAAAAAAAAAAAAAAAGGGCTAACATGTAATTTTCTGAACAACCTTATGTAGGCTGCTAGGTGCATTTTCAATTTCTCTTTCTCCTTCAGGCTGCTCACATTCATATACAAACCTTTAGTACACTAATGCATAAATACATCTCTACAACGATTATACTGCTGTGAAAGCACTGTTGGCATTTGAATATCTGCATTTGACACTATTAATTTCCAAACACTTCTGGAGCTCCACAGCAAAACGGCGTTGCAGCATTCTCCATAACAGCTGAAGTCGATGGGGATTTGTTCTGAAACTTAAAAAAAGCCATTGAAAAAAAACTCATACGGCTCCACACAGCTCATCAGGCGTAATTCATGTCTCCAAAAGCCATGCAATCACAAATTGATTTGAAGACACCCTCTTAGTGTGGTCAAGCTGGTGAACCTGCTTTTTGCTTTGCAGACACAGTGAAGGTTTCATCTTAAAAAAAAACAAAAACATAAATAACATCTTTTCTAATCAATTTGAGATCTCCGGGCTGCCGGGGACTTGGAGTACGCCTGATGAATGATGTATGTATCCACCATATGTTTTGTTCTGCTATTGTTTTTTTAATGTGTTAAAACAAGTCCCCATATGCTTCAGTTGTTTGGGAGGATGCTGCAGTGCTGCTTTGCTGTGAATGTCAAGACATATTTTATGGACCACAAAACTTCACCTGCCTTTCCTTCAGCATGGGGGTGATTATAATGATCAATTATAATGATACATTTTTAATTGAACTTTCCTTTAAAGCTTGGAAATTACTTATTGTTGCCACTTTGTTGCCTCTCCTGGACTACAGGGAGGTTTTGTACATCGTCTTAGCTCGCTCTCTTCAACTGTCTGGCTGTCATGGAGCTCTGAGATTCATAAGTGGTTTTAAATCCCACATACACTGTTTTAGTGCTTCCTTTTAGTCAAGTGGTCATCAGTGAGCATGCACAGAACTTTGCATGGTTATAACTTCATTTATTAATCCAACCTTGGACTGCTGCCCACCTAAATCCACTTACATGTCAGTAAACAGTGCTGCCATGGCCTACGCTCCCAGGACTTCATTACTCTCACCATTCCCTCAGTCCATTATATAGATTTATTTTGAAATTTACATTTCATACCTATCGTTATGATGTCTATGAGGCTCTTTATCATATAAATGATGGCACTGGAAAGTGTTGTTAGTTTTATAAAAACGTTTTAAATCCATTCTTTATCATTACAAATGAACCGAAAGCAGTTTGTATTTATGAAGACATTTTGATCAGCATTGCCTCTCTGTTCTCTCAGTTACTGCAGACTCAAATAAATGCTGATTGAAGTAATTTACTGTCGCACATTAAATCCATAACCAATCAAAATGTTTTGTTAACTACAGTCGTGTTTCTTCATAACATCCCTCTGTATGTTTTAAAGTTACCAGGAACCTCTTGAAAACAAGAGGACGTATCACTGGGGGCCCTTTCTGTAAACACTGTACACGTTCAAATGCACCAATGGATAAGACAAATAAAAGTCTGCCAAGTGTGAATTCACTGCTGAGATGTAACTCACTGGGGTGCAGAGATCTCTTCCATCGGGCCTCATTATTTCAGGGCTGAGGATTGCCAGGCAATCCGCTGCGCTTCTCTGAAACTGGGTGATTTCTAGTTAGAGCATACGAAATAAATGGGGGAAATGTCGAGGCAAATTCTGAGTACAGCCCCGGGGTTGTTACTTCACAGTCCGCACACATGGTGCTTTGGACAAATTCCAGTTCAAATGAAATCAGGTCAGGATTTGCTCTCCCCTCGCTAGGAAACCTACAAAGTCAGCAAAAGAAAAGAACTGGTCATATCTGGGTAAACAAAGCAGCACCAGGTGAGAAAAAAGTGGGAAAAGACAGTTAGATGTGCCTGTTTCTCCTCCATGTTTGGCTTGAAATACTGTTCAGATGTCTTCATTCAGGCCCTCTGCAAACCATTTCTTACTCTTAAATAAAAGCCTGTTTTCCTGCTTAGTTTGGGGCACTTTCTGGTTATTGATTGAGCTATCTGTGCTTGAGGCTGGCCTACATAATAGTGTGTGAGATCTATACAGCAGTGGCCTTGAGGGTAAGTGATCTTTTAGGCACACAAGATACCATTTCCACAAGTGCGTGATAACCAAACAGTCTGCTGAGACATCAGAGAGCAAAGTGCTGCAGGAGGAGGGGGGACCATGTATTATTTATCCAGGGCCTCCACGTGTGCTGTGTCTGGGATGGTCTGAGCTCAGCTCTCTGATTGGACACACCTTCCTCTCGCCTCGCGCCTTCACGGCCCCATGCAAGCGGGGTGGGGGCGGGGCTTGCGCTAGCACTCACACCCATGATTGGCCCAGAATAATACAATTTTACAGCATTATCTCCGCGGGTTCGAGGAGCAGGTCGCGCGTTATAAATACGACCACCAGTCCCGGGAATGAAAATGAGCACCGACCTCCAACAGAAACCAGTCCGGCCCCCGCTTCATGATCTTTGTGAGAAGGATGCTGCAGCAAGCTCTTAAAGTGTCCGTCGGCAGGAGCGCCCTCCCCCTGGTCAAATGGATGGAGAGGTGGGTCGAGGGCGCGTCAGCCGGCCCAAAGAAGGCGGTGAGGACCCTGGACGACATGCCCGGACCGTCGGTCGCCAGCTTCGCCTGGGACCTGTTCGCCAAACGGGGGCTGTCACGGCTGCACGAGTTACAGGTAAAAAGAAAAGGTTATAGTGCAGCGGGGATTGAGTGAAAGAGGAGCGGGGACAGTTTAAAGCAACATGCATATGGGCTGCATTGATTTTTTTTTATTATTTTTTTTTAAATGCATTCATGCAGTTTTGTCTGCACAAAGAGGACATAATGAATTTGCGTCTGAGAACAATTGATCGCATCCGGAGCGGCTGCAGTAAAAGAAAATTCTTGATTGTGATTGTTTTAGGACATCACTGACATTTTTTTAACAGTACTGTGTTTTGTCGAAAACACATCGAGGCTTCTCCATCTCCCCCACGGAATACTACTGACTCTATGACATTGCAAATGTGGGGAGGGGGGAGGGGGGGGAGTCTCTTATTTTCTTTAAAGAAGTCAGCTCTCAGTAGTGAATGCACACCAAGTTGGATAGTGGACCTGATGGGGTTCCTGTGATGTCACCACATCACGTGTAGTGCCAGCGTATGACCTGTACTGAGATGTGAGGTGAGCGCAGAGAGCAATGAGTGGACAGATCCTCTCAACACCAAACAGAAGATAAAATAAAAATCATTAAGTAACTATAAGCATTTCTGAGTGGAGGTGCTCATTCATTGTAACTACGTACATTTACTCTAGTACTGTACTCGAGTATAATTTTGAGGAGGTTGTACATAACTTGAGCATTTCCATTTTCTGCTACTTTATGCTTCCGCTCCACGTCATTTTGGAGGCAATTATTGTACTTTTTTTACTCCACTACATTTATTTGATTTGCTAGTAACTTTAAATGTTACATGCAGCATCAGAGCCAAATTAGCACATTTTTCAAATTTGGGTAAGAATTGTTTGGCTCATAGTACACAGTAGCCTACATGCCTGAAAATATGTGTATGATTTGCTTTTACTTGTACATTTGGTACCTAAGCAGTGTTGTATAAAGTACCCAAAAGTCATACTTGAGTAAAAGTGATGATATTGTGTTAAAATATTACTTAGGTAAAAGTGGAAGTGATGTGAATGAATAGTGTTTAAATAAAAAGTCTTAAGGCTTCTGATAATAAATGTACTATATACAAGTATACAAGTTAAAGTAAATAGTAAACTCGGGGCCGACTCCACCTGGCTTATTATTAGAACCGATATTCCACATTTCTCTGATTTTTGGAGTTTTATCTAGTTGCTGATAAAAAATAAATACATTTAAAAATGCACTACTTTGACTCTGATGCAGTAATCACCAAAGTAACTAGTAACTAAAGTTATCAAATAAATGTAGTGAGGTAAAAAAGTGCATTATTTGCGTCCAGAATGTAGCCGAGTGGAGGTATAAAGTGCCAGAAAATGTAAATACTCAAAATTTTATCGAAGTGCAGTACTTGAGTAAATGTTCTTGGTTACATCCATCACTGTACTTGAGTACATTTTTGCCAGAAAATTCCTTTTCATAACACACAATCTTTAGTTTTAGATATTGTAATTTCCTATATGCTGTTTTTTAAAGCAAAATTATGTAGAAATTGGCATTTTGTGCAATTTGGCGCCCCCCACAGTTTCTGAGTGCAACAACACAGTCGTCAGTACAATTCCCAGTTCTGTAACAGTTTGTCAGACGTAATGTAGGTGCTGACTACAAACTAGAATCATCTGTTGAAAACTTGTATTGAGAAGTAAACACGTATGTAATGCTGTGATCTTGCACTCATAGAGATACACATCGTATATTGAGGTAGCCTAAAAATATTGCAATAATATTTTAAGAGCACGTCATCCAGCACTAAGTGGAGGTGACTTTGATCTAAATTTCCCTTTGAGAAGCAAAGATGGAGGCCTTCTGTCTCTCCATCCAAAATCCTGTTACTGCTCATCTACGTTGCGATAGGTCTGTTAAAACATTTGCTAAATTAATTCAGCTGTCAGTTATCAACATGTCAGCCAAGCAGAGGAGAAGATTTGGCTGACCAAACTGTTCCTGTCAAGTTGTGTATATTCAAAAAAAACGATCTCATCATCAATGGGTTCGAAAAAGGCTGCAGGCGTCTTCATTTGTTAAAACTGCGCTTCAAACAAAACGAGAGTGCATCTGAAGGTGATGCCAATCATCGCACAGCGTACGGGGTTTTCACAAGGTCAACCCTCTCTCTCATGTCCCAGCTGGAAGGAGTGCAGCGGTACGGGCCCATGTGGAAGGCGAGCTTCGGCCCCATTCTGACGGTTCACGTGGCCGACCCAGCGCTCATTGAGCAGGTGCTGAGGCAGGAGGGCCAGCACCCCATGAGGTCCGACCTGTCCTCCTGGAAGGACTACAGGAAGCTCAGAGGACATCACTATGGACTGCTGACATCGTGAGTGTCACTCATTCAGACTTTTACTCCCCTGTTTCCTCTTTGTTTTCATCAGATGCCTCAAATCTTAAGAAACAGTCAATGTCAAAGTGAACAATTTATAATTCTCTCTTATCTTAAAGCAGCAGCAGTTGGTCTTGAATTGTGTGTTCACATGCTGTACTAACATTTCTCCGTTTTACTTTGTGTGCGTTCCCAGTGAGGGCGAGGAGTGGCAGTCGGTGAGGAGTCTCCTGGGGAAGCACATGCTGCGACCGAAGGCCGTTGAAGCATACGATGAAACCCTGAACAGTGTAGTCAGTGACCTCATCGCAAAACTTCGCCATTGCAGACGACCCAAAGGCCTTGTCACCGACATCGCCAGCGAGTTCTATCGCTTCGGCCTCGAGGGTAAGGTTTCATGTCTAGACTGAGGAGTGGAAATGTCACGTGTCACTATGCTGCATGTAAACATTGGTAATTAGGACCAGCCACATGCAGGAAGTGATATTAATTGATAACACTGGCATAGTTAAATATACATGCCTGTCAAAGCCTGACCTGCCCAAATAGTTACAAGTAACCTTTATATCACCTTCCAAGTTGTTGGAAAAAGTATTCATGTCCTTTACGAGGGTAAAAGTACAAGTCCTGCTTAACTAAAAGCTTCAGAAGTAAAAGTACTCACAAAGCAGAATGGCCTATTTTATACTGTTATATTACATAGTATATGTATTTTATTATACATTTTTTATGTATTAGGGTTAATTATACAACAGAGCATCATATTTTAGAAACTGATCATGTGTTTTGCATCTGATTTGAATTCAGTGTTTTTTCCCGGTAATAAAATTACCGTTTTCTGTGAATGGAGTCTGGTGGATTTGGCGAAAGCGGCATAGAGGCCATTTCTGGTAAAAGATAAAAGATCTATCTCCATAGGGATCTTTTCAACAATCTTTGTAACAGCGTTAGCCAGTAAGTGGCAAAAAACAAGCAGTTCAAGTGAACTTACTCTGATAGTCCAAGTTGCCCACAAGGGAAGTCGGTTGGAGCCACTGTGGCTGCTGTTTCGGCTGCCAGCTGAGGAAGTCTGATGAACCGATTCAAAACCTTTTTGTTCTGTTTAGTTTATTACACAGCAAAATAAACATCGGGCTGTAAGGGTTAAAAATACCATCATTTTCCTTTAATCCGTAAAATAGAACGTAGAGTTGGTACCTACAGTTGTCAGATGAATGTAGTGGAGGGAAACGTACAATATTTTCCTCTAAAATGTATTGGATAGGAATATATTAAGACTCTAACTACATCAGAACTATACTAAAGTGCAGTCCCTCAGTAAATCTTCTTTGTTACTTTGCACTATAGTTCCTCTTCTATGTTATAGAAAGTTCTGCTCATTATTTACTGCTGAGTGAATACCACCAAACTCATTTTACAGAGCACCTTTAAAAGGCAAATAAATTGACCATTACACACGTCAGAATGGAAAACTGTAATTAGTTTCCTTTCCTCAAGAGTGACATTCATTCATTTTCTCAGACTAAACAAAGTTTTGGTCCTGTGACCGTGTGGTCACTGTGCAAACGTTAACTCTACCGTTGCCAGGATGATTGTATTTTTGACTGGAGGCTGGGCTGAGTCTTTGGACTGTGATGTAGACCATTTTTTAAATGTCATTATTTTCGGATGTGGTTATAATTTCTTCTTAGTGAGATATTTGTATTGCTTACTTTTGCCCCACTTATATCCTCATTATCATTAGTTTGCTTTTTAAAAGCATTGGCTGTGGTTTTATCCCGAGGTTATACTTATCCTTTACATTTCATGTCTCTCTGACCTCATCATTTTCTGCTTTTTTTTTCTGACAGGCATTTCCTCAGTGTTGTTTGAATCCAGAATTGGTTGCCTGGATCCGGTTGTTCCTGAAGAGACGGAGCGTTTCATCCAGTCCATCAACACCATGTTTGTCATGACGCTTCTTACCATGGCTATGCCAAGCTGGCTGCACCAGCTGTTTCCTAAACCGTGGAACGTCTTCTGTAAATGCTGGGACTACATGTTTGACTTCGGTAGGTAGTTTGTCCCAAACATTTGAGTTTGATGACAGTGATTATTGTTTAGTTTACAAAAGTAGAGACGAGAAAATAGAAAGATAATGATAAAAAAAAAATCTAGGTAAAAATGCACAAAATGAAGATGGGGTGGAACATACTGTATGTCTTTTCCACACTTTATGTAATCACTTTCCTACCGGCCAGCTCTCAATTCTTATTTGCCGCTGCTGGTTTCCACTCAGGAACCTTGCTCTCGCGACTTATCCAGATCTGACATGTCAAAATCAAACATGTTTAAAATAATCATGGCTCAAGGAAAGCAGGAGATTAAAGTCCTCAACCCTCACGCACGACCAGATCATCTGAACATCAGTCACGATGATCACGCTGTTGTTTTTCCCGCAAAATAAGAAAACAGAGATATCAAGTTTGTGTAAAAGTCTAGTTTATAATCACTGGGGAACTAATGCATGATTGTAAGGACTGAGAGGGAAGCTTGATCTCTCCTCACTAAAAACCTCAAGACTTCCTGCTGTTTCCTACTTAGCGTCCACTCACTGTCAAAATCTCTCTGTGCCTCCAGCTAAAGGCCACATTGACCAGCGTATGAAGGCCGAAGCAGAGAAAGTCACCCGGGGAGAGGAGGTGGAGGGCCGTTATCTCACCTACTTCCTGTCGCGGACCGGGATGCCCATGAAGACCGTCTACAGCAACGTCACGGAGCTGCTTCTAGCGGGAGTTGACACTGTAAGAACCATCGCTCTGCTCCACCTCTGCACCGGATTCTGATGTCGCTCCCGCAGATTTATTAACCTCTTGTGTACCTCCGTCTCTTCAGATCTCCAGCACTTTGTCCTGGTCATTGTACGAGCTGTCCCGTCACCCCGAGGTTCAGGCCTCGCTCCGAGAAGAGGTGCTGAGTGTGCTGGGTGGTCGAAGGATACCGGAGGCGGCGGATGTGGCTCGCATGCCTCTGCTGAAGGCCACAGTCAAAGAAGTGCTCAGGTATAACTCAAAAAGGCTTCTGTTCATTAACTAAAGACGTCCAGTTTTCAACCTGCAAATTAAATGATGTTTTTGAACTTTGCCAGGTTGTACCCCGTTATTCCTGCCAATGCACGAGTCATTACAGAGAGAGACATCCAGGTTGGAGGCTACCTAATCCCTAAAAATGTGAGTGTGGTGAGGGAATCATTCATACTCTCTGCCATGATGATGATTTGCATTTAAGCCCTTCACACTTTTCCATCTACCTTTCCATTCAGACTTTGATCACCCTGTGCCACTTTGCAACATCTCGGGATCCAGCTGTGTTTCCAAATCCAGATGAGTTCCTGCCGCATCGGTGGTTGAACAAGGACCAGACTCACCACCCGTACGCCTCTGTACCCTTCGGGGTGGGAAAACGCAGCTGCATAGGTCGGCGTATCGCCGAGCTGGAGCTCTACCTTGCCATCTCCAGGGTGAGCCAGCCGGACTTGATCTTATTTTTCATGTAGATGGATGGTTGGGTGATAGGACAAGGAGATGGCTGACTAGTTTTTAAAATATTAGGACCTAGACCTGGTCTGAATCCAGGCTGAGTTAGGGCAAAGGAAGAATGTGCACACGTAGAAAACAACCAACAGTGTTCGTCAGCTTGTTGGACTGACAAACTGGTGGGGGGAAAAGAGTTTAAATCCAGGTACTACTACATTAAAGTTATGACACACATACACAAAAAACATATACTGGGGCCTGCTCAAGTCTGCTCAGACATGATTGGTCAGCACCTCTCAAACTACAAATGAAAGCCTGAACACTTCCGATACCAAAATCTTTGCCCATTGCCTACAGACATAGAGGCACAATCCGTTTATAGAGGTTATGTAACAAGTGATTTGGATTGTTTCCAATTAAATACACAAATACAGTCACAAACGGCAGTGTTTCTACCTAATTCTCTTGTGGCACTTTTTCCAGGAATACTGTAAAAATCTAAAAGAATGGGATTTGTGCAAATCCTGTTCCTAATGAATTAATTTGATTACTTCTTAGTCCAAGTATTTCAGTTCAGGATCACTACTGCAGCACATGAAGCACTTGGTTTGTTTCACCCCGTAGTTAAAACCTGTTCTCTCCGTCTCTGCTCTTATCAGATCCTCATGGAGTTCGATGTGAAGCCGGACGCGGAGGGGGTTTCCGTGAAGCCCATGACACGGACACTTCTAGTCCCTGAAAATGTCATCAACCTCCAGTTTGTTGAACGGTGACGCGCTCTTCTCTCCCCCTCGTTACTTGAACTAGAACGTGAGTCCCTCCGCGGCAGGGAGCCGGAGTTTTCACAGGAACCCGAGAGACTGCTGTTAGAGCGGACCTTCGACCTTCGATGCATCAAAGGCCAAAATCCCTCCGTACCTGTCACTTGACGCGAGGGGGCCGACGTGGAGAAGGACAAACGAATGGAGGATGAGCAGTGAGCGATGTAACTCCAAATTTAATACTGTATATTTTCTTTTTGCATAAAATTACCATCGAGCACTTATTTGCACAGAGGCCAAGATCGAGCCAAGTGATCTCCTTCAGCACTATCAACAGACAATCTTCAGACTCAGGTTTTATCCTCAAAGTGAGTGTTGCATTTACATGTCTGTGATTTTCCTAACTTGGGTAAATTTTAAATCTGATTATGAGCTGTGATCCTCTGCACTCTTCTTCCCTTAATACGGCAAAATCGTGCAAATATTTCATTTCAACGGTGTTAGCATATGTTGCCCTAGTATACAAAGAGGCACATTTCATCTCTCGCCAAGTCTGAGATACACAGTCTTAAATCATCCGAGTCTATTAGGAGTCATCCGACTGGCACGCAGAAACACTTTTTCCAATATCTTCACCTCTTAATGAGCTACTGTGAGAGTTTTATGTAGATATGATGTCAGTATATTGGTCAGCTACTTGATGAGGTGTGTGTAGTGAAAAAACTTTCAGTGATGTGTTACATTAAAGAAAAAAGGCAGCTGTTAAAATGATTCCTGTGTGATAGAGCACAGTGCCACTGTTGAAAACGTGGGTTGGGTAAATCTTCAAAATGTAAATATATGCCACAATTCAACAGTGCAACACAGTGCAAGTTTATGTCTGTAATTGTTTTTCTAAACCTACTATGAGTGATATAACACCATTCTGTAAATGTGATAAGCTTCAGTATCTGAACTCTGTATTTATTCTAATTTAACACACTTTGAAACGGTTACTGTAAATGTCATTAAAAGGTTTCAAATCGGAACTCTGTCTGTCTCATTAACCAATGAGAATCCTGTTAACATCGATAATGACATCTGTGTTTCTTTTGTCTTGTTAAGTGAAAATAACCCCCCGTCACCATCAGCTGCATCAGATTAGTTCTTAGCAATCAAACACATTTGTAGCTGTCTTTGTCTGATTCCTGTGAACAGCCACCAGGCACGTAGGCAGTGATTTCTAAGAAATACAACACTGAGTATCAAAGTTCCTGCGTGACACGGCCATGTGGACTGTGCAGTGTGACTGTTGCAGCAGCAGCTGTAGGTCAATAGTTTGGACCGAATCAGTGTGCTGACGTGCTGATCAGGGTTACCTTTAAACATTCATTTAAAATGTGACATCAGCTCTGAAAGCTACAATCCAGACTGTGGACTTGGTGGGCTTGAAACATTTATCGTTGTGTTTGCATGTGTACTAGACTGAAGTAATGCACACTATTAGCTCACTGTTGCAGACGCACTGTGAAGACCATCTTAAATCAAGACTGTAGACAGATGGACCATGAAAGAAAACATCACAAGAGTTAATAAATGCTGGGTTTTTTTCTATACTGGGTAAATATGTACAGGTAATAAGAATTACATCTACACCGGGAAGCAAAAGGAGTTTGATGTGGTTGATCTACTTTGCAAATAAATAAATACTTTATACAATAAACTAACCCTAAATGTCTAACAGTATCCTCCCCTGTGGTGTCTTCAAGGGCAATATGAAGCTGGAAATTATAACTAGACAAGAAGTTGATTTTAAATCCATAAATGTATATGCTAACTAATTTTTATTGATGTTTAGATAAATATATTAAGGTAGTGTTCACAGTTACTGAGCTTTTACCACTAGTAGTACTGTATCATGATAATAATATCACATGGGCTAATTAACATATTGTTTAAATCCAATAAACCAACAGTGACATGTGTGAAATATGTTACAGAAATAAAACAATTACATTTGTGAGGTTTGGTTGAGACTCACTGTTTTTTTCAGAAAATAAAGATTTAAA